>NC_060142.1:316356329-316658348 GCF_021461385.2 Schistocerca piceifrons | reverse complement strand
CACCCCATTCAGGATGACATACTGCTCTGTGACCCCATATGTCATCGGACAGACCGTAAGCGCGCACTTTCTGGAGCCAGCGACAGTGCGGAACTGAGTCGAACGCCTTTCAAAAGCCGGGAAATATGGCATCAACCTGGGAGCCGGTATCTAGAGCCTGTTGTATATCATTCACAAAGATGGCCAGCTGTGTCTCGCATGACCGCTGTCTCCTAAAACGGTGCTGGTTTCTGCAGATTTGCTTCTCAGAGTCTAGAAAGGTCATTATGTCTGAACCCAAAATATGTTCCATGATTCTACAACAAATCGATGTCAGTGAAATTTGCCGGTAATTTTGTGCATCCCATTTTCTATCCTTTTTATAGATTCCTATGACCTGAGCCTTCTTCCCGTGGCGTGGAACTTTCTGCCATTCCAATGGTCTCTGACAGGTAATGTATAAGAATGGTGCTATATTTGTAACATAGTCAACATATAATCTTACGGGGATACCGTCTGGGCCAGATGACTTCCTTGCGTTTGTTCGATAATTGAAAGGGGCTCTGAGCATTATGGGACTAAGGCACATACATTCCTTTGCAATAATTTGCCTGGCGCTTTACAATACGTTTCACCATATTTTCGCCGACAGCTGTGGTTTCAGCAAGATGGTGCACCGCCACACTTCAAATGGTTCAAATGGCTCTGAGCACTATGGGACTTAACTTCTGAGGTCATCAGTCCCCTGGAACTTAGAACTACTTAAACCTGACTGCCCGAGGCAGGATTCTAACCTGCGACCGTAGCGGTCGCGCGGTTCCCGACTGTAGCGCCTAGAAACGCTCGGCCAATTGAAAGGGGGAATGGTGCTGCAGTCCTCTACCATGAAAGAGTTTTTGAAAGCTAGGTTTAGAATTTCGGCATTCTGTTTATCATCATCAGTTACATTCCTCTTGCTGTCAGCAAGAGAAGGTATTGAACTATTTGTTGCGTTCCTAGATTTTACGTACGACCAAAATTTTTTTTGGGTTATTTTTAGAATCTGCTGATAAAATATTGCTTTCAAATTCTTTAAAAGAATCTCTCATTGACCTTTTGACAGCTGCTTTCATTCCGCATAATTTCTGCTTGTCAGCGGGGCAGTGACTACGTTTAAAACGACTGCGCAAAATTCTCTGCTTTCTCGGCAACTTCCTAATATGTTTGTTGTACCAAGATGGATCCTTTCTCTCCCCTATATTTTTGCTAGGCACATACTTCTCTAGCACATGGGGGACAATACCTTTAAATTCCGACCAAAGATGCTCAATATCTTTGTGTCCCGCAGTGAATGCTTGGAGCTGACTATGAAGATATTCATTAATGACACTTATGTTTGCTTTCCCAAACAAGTAAACTCTACGCTGTTTCTTTGGATTTTTTTGTAACTTCCACTGACATAGAAGCCACAACGACATTATGGTCGCAAATACCTTCTTCTAGATTAACTTCCTCAAAAATATAATCCTTACCGCGTCTCATGGCCGCAACGCCACCAGGTGGCATTCGGACTCGTGATTGGCGGTAGTCATAATGTTTTGAGGCTGTATTACGCGAAGTACGTAGGGTTCCTCTGATTTGTCGATCATTCTCAGCGCATGATTACGCGCCTTCTTAGCCGGGATACCCAGCGTACACCTTTGCGGCTGCGCTAGATTTGGAAGTACGCCGGTTGGTGGATGAAATTCTCACTGCCAATATTTGGCCAACAACAAGAGGCGGAGAGGTGGCGGCGGTTTCTGAGCAGCAGTCTTTGCGCTAATGTCTTGGATGAAATCACAAACTGCCCCGCAGTGTTTCACGAAGTGAGGGTATATGATACTGTTGATCGTGGTCCGTCCGTCTGATGGGGACGTTTAGCTCAGCACCCCGCTTGGTGCTAGTCGAGAGCAGTAGGCTATGTGCTGGAATGGGGTTTCACCCTCTCCCTTCTCTCATCATCATACAACACAACGACCATAATATGCTTTACACATATCCATTAAACTCACCTACACTTCAGAATTACACGTATAACACAACTTCCACATATTCTCAAGGAAAAGGCTCAACGTACACGGGCAACGCCTTTTTCCTAGGCGCCCTCCCAAAGATGCCATACGGCATTTAATTTTTGTAAAACATGATTTACAGCGTATTCGCTGGGACTGCCTTTTTGAAACTGAGATTTGTGGAGACTGGCTAAGTTTCTAAGTTCTATAAACCTGATGCATGGGTGAACTTTCGATGCCAGGCCTGATGTAAGGGGAGAAGGGAGGCTCTAGCCCACGAGTAAAGCGATGACAACTAGCGAGAGTCAAAGACTGTATAAATAGAATTTTCTTCAACACAATCACAAGTTTCTCATACTTAATCGGTATCGACCATCACCTTGTCACCATCAGAACGACAGAAAGCAGCATCAGATAGGCACCAGTTAATGTTCTGTCAACAACAATTTGAGGCGAGGCCTACGAGAAAGACAGGCCGCGGCGCGTGCGTCACGAAGGTAGTCCTGCGCTCGCTCGCTCGCTCAAATCAGCAGACAAACTACGTTTCTACAACTGTTAACTGGCCGTACAAACGAAAACTGAATCTTCTACTGGAATCCGCTATTAAGGAATCTTACTGTTATTAGTCTTATAATGATGGGAAGTCATTGGGCCTACTTACAATATGTTACGGTTGTTCTGATGTACAATAAAATAAAATCATGCTAAAATGATTATCCGTTGCATAACGCACCACTTCCAGCAAGTAATGAATGCTGTTAGGCAGAAGAGACTAAATGCTATAAACACGCCGTTATACAATTTATATCGAGTATTTATCTTAAATTAAATTTTGCTGTAGTACTGTTAATCAGTAAAACTTTATAATAGCATATTCTAGTGGAGGATGTAATTCTCGTTAGTACTTACACGCCCAGCTGCGAGTTAACAGGTTTAGAAACGCGTTTTGTGTGCTGAGCTGAGCGAGCGAGCTAGTTCAGGACTACCTTCGTGACGCACGAGCCGCGGCCTGTATTTCTCGTGGGCCTCTAATTTGAGGCAACATTAGTTGATGTCCACTTGAAGCTGGTTTCTCTCGTTTTGATGGTTACTGATGATGGTCGATAACAGCTACCGACATCAAACTCTCATGTGACTGCGTCTAAGAACGCATTAAATGTACGGACAAAAAAATTCAGCTATTGTCCTCATGACAACACGTAGTTTTTCCTGGTGTCAATGCTGATACCTACCGGTACCTGCGAAATTCCAAAAAGAATGCCGCTTCTAGACTTGGTGGCCGCTACTCGCAGTCTATTCCCCCTCCAAGGCACAGAGTGGATGTTGTGCGATGGCTGCGGAGCGATCATCGCCAGGCAGCGGCACTCACTTAAGCCCTTCCATCATAGTCCGTCTGCCTAGCCCAGTTGTCTTACAGTAATAGTAACTAAGGCCAATGAGAGACAATCCTGAGAGATTTTCATAAATTAATAGTCATTTTACTTTATTCTTACGTAATTCAAGTCATGTATGCACAGTAACTGTTGTGTATATGTGTTTTGTGTAGGGTAATTTAAATAAACTATCTGTGATCAACATGAGTATTCTGTGGAAATAAAATACTGTAAAGTTCTCTGTTTAAATTTCTATAACTAATCCTTTCCTACGTTTTTAATTAGAAAATTCTGCAGTCAGTCGCAATTAGGCTGCGGAAACGGTAAGCTGTACACCAACAGCTCATTGATCGAATGCTACCACACAAGCACTACAGTGTTCCCATTGCTGTGAGATATGTTGATTGCAATTTCATGCTGATGCGAACTTATTTTGAGCATTCTCAGTACAAAGAAAAATGATTTCTGCAGATGTGGTTGGCGTGAGTCCATGTTGGCCAGTAGATATATTACTTGAACTTTTAAATAGAGATCGCAACACAGCGTGGTTGTACAGCTTACGATGACCTTCGAGAATTTTACCGAGCGAGGTGGCGCAGTGGTTAGACACTGGACTCGCATTCGGGAGGACGACGGTTCAATCCCGGCCATCCTGATTTAGGTTTTCCGTGATTTCCCTAAATCGCTCCAGGCAAATGCCGAGATGGTTCCTTTCAAAGGGCACGGCCGACTTCCTTCCCCGTCCTTCCCTAATCCGATGAGAACGATGACCTCGCTGTCTGGTCTCCTTCCCCAAAACAACCAACCAACCAACCGAGAATTTGAGCAAGATCAAACTGTTGGTGTGAGGAACAAGTAATCATCACAAAGACAGAATGCACAGACAGTTGTCGCAGTGCAGTGATTGCAGAACAAGACGTGACGCGCTCCTTCCTGAAGGACTACACCACGAGAAGGTCGTGGGGCTGTTAGACTGATCCTGACAGGTGGACGGGTGACAAGAGCTGAAATTCGGGGAAAGCTCGCTGGTAGAGTTTCACCATGAACAGGATGGAACAAAGTAATGGTAGCTGGGTTGATGTCTCGAGTTACCATGCGTCCTTTACCTCTGACACTACACAGAGGTGGTAGAAGTCATGGGATACTTCCTGTTATCGTCCCGGACCTCGTTTACCCCGGCTTAGTGCAGCAACGCAACGTGGGATGAAATGAAAAAGTTGTTGGAAGTGCCCTGCATAAATATTCAGCCATGCTATTTCCATAGCCGTCCGTAATTGCGCAAGTGTTGTCGATGCAGGATTTTGTGCTAGATCTGCACTCTCAATTGTGTCCCATGTCGGTTCGATCTGGTTGACGAAATCAGTCGCTCGAATTGTTCAGAATGTTCTGCAAATCAACTGCCAACAATTGTGGCACGGTGACATGACTCCATAAACATTCCATCGTTTTTTGGGAACATGAAGTCCATGAATGGCTGAAAATGGTCTCCAAGTCGCCGAAGATAACCATTACCAATCAATAATTGGTGCAGTTGGATCAGACGACCCAGTCCATTCCATGAAAACGAAGTCCACAGCATTATGCAGTCACTAGCAGCTTGCCCAGCTTGACAACTTGGGCCCTTTACTTCGTGGGGTCTGCGTCGCACTCGAACTCTAAAATCAGCTCTTACCAACAGAAATTGGGAAACATCTGACCAGGCTACGGTTGTCCAGTCATCTAGCATCCAAACGACAAGGTCTCGAACCCACGAGAGGCGCTGCAGAAGATGTCGTACTGTTAATAAGACGCACTTGCGTGGTCGTCTGCTGCCGTATACCATTAACGCCAAATCTCGCGTGCTGTCTGTTAGAACTACAATTCTACGCAGACGCCGCTGTTTCGGCCACTAAGCGAAGGCCGTAGGGCCACTGCGTTGTCTGTGGTGAGAGGTTATACCTGACATTTGGTATTTTCGGCACACTCTTGACGCTGTATATCTCATAATATTGAATTCCCTAAAGATATCCAACATGAAATGTCTCAAGCGTGTAGCTCCGACTGCCATTCCGTGTTCAAAGTCCGTTAAGTGCCGTCGTGGGGCCATAATCACATCGGAAACCTTTTCACATAAATCATCTGAGTAGAAGTGACAGCTCCGCCAAAACACTGCCCTTTTATACCTTGTTTACGCAATACAACCGCCATCTGTATATGTGGATAGCGCTGTCCAGTGACTTTCGTCAACTCCTTGTATACCACAAACAACAGACCTGTGTGGTGTAGATTCAACGAAGATAAAGGGTGGTACTGTGTGGTGCGCAGCGAGGAGCCTGGCTTGTGTTTGTGGCGGTCAGATTGACACAAACGTGTCCACAAGACGCAGCGGTTCTTGAGACTCCTGAAATTGTTGAGACCGCTCCAGCTGTTGAGTCGGTAGTTACTGGACTTGACAACAGAACTTGTTTGGTAATCGTTGTAGAAAGTCTGAATTCCCACCCAGCAAAGTAATGAAAGGCCCCACACAGCGTTTCATGCCACAAACGCCGTGAGGCGCCTATAGATCCCCGGCTGAGCGGCCTAGTCCCTTAACTTGTCACCCATAGCACATTTCTGGAAAGTGAGGGGAATGGGAAGAAATACGTAGTAAAGAAAAATCGCCATACTTGGCGGTCGCCATTTGATTCCTCATCCCAATTGAATACAAAAGTGTATGTAGCAAAACTTAGTTCCGTCAATATAATATTAGAAATTCGATTTAAAAAAAAGAAAAAAAAGAAAAACGAGGTTCTGACAAAGCTGTAATTGGCCGCTGCCGACTTTCGAGCCGCGTTGACGCCAAACATATTATTTCGGTTAAAGCATCGAACTGCATCCAATTAACAGTTCCACAATGTGGTATCTTGCGTATTTCTTCTGTTGCTGTTTCTTTTATTTAAACATTATGACATAACATGAACTTCTAAAAGACTACTTTGTTTCGCCCATGACACAAATAAAGCCAAGAGAAAATAATAATGGGTACAGGAATATCACCTGTATCCAGTGAGGTACAAAAAACAAAATAGATAGGCTACACTGTGTTGTACACAATGGTACGCGCAGTAATTCCATTCTGTACCTTTGATGCCCAGGCTTATCTTCACAGAGTCGTCATGTACACGTACGAGAAACGTGTACTGCAGAGAAGTTGTTCAAAGGGACCATCTTACATTTGTAAACACTTCGCCACTCACTGAATCACACTTTGCTCGGGCCTATGCAACACACTTGCATCCACCATTACCGAAGTGGCATGCACGCGAGCTATTAGGTCGTCTACATCTGCGGGTGGTGTACCAAAAACTCGTTCTTTTCAGTGTCTCCATATATAAAAATCTAGTGGATTAAGGTCCAGGGAACGTGGAGGCCAGAACATTGGACTTCCACGACCACCCATTCCCCTGTAAACGCTTCTTGTAAATAGTCACGCAAATCAACTCCGAAGTGTGGCGGTGCACCATCTTGCTTGTAAGTAGGCAGTTTAGGTTTTTATGTTGGTAACGCCACGTAGCGCCCTGTATTAAAACCACTGACTGTGCTGTGTGCAATCTGTGCCTGGTTGGCATTATGTGAGGTAAGTGATTCATGAAAGGTATAGATTATTGTTAGTCAGGGCCAGTCTTTTGTAGGGATTTTTGAAAGTCAGATTGCGTTGCGCTAAAAATATTGTGTGTCAGTTTAGTGTTGATCAGAATAAGTAAAGAGAGAAATGTCTGAGTACGTTCAGTTCTGCTCAGCTGTTTGAAAATCAAATAACGTAAGAGGTTTATCAGCACAGTAATTCATAAATTTTTCTAAGGGGAGGTTTCATGCTGAAACCGTAGCTCTCACCGAAAATATAATGAAACATTTTCTAATGCGTCAGGCAAATTATTGCAAAGAAATGTAGGGTTCAGGAGCACATTCAACTGTTCCGGCAATAGTTAAGGGCCGAAAAGCAGTCTTCCCCCGACTTCTGCCTAGAGATTTAGCCCAAAGCGTGCCGGAAAGCTACGTCCACGGTTGACATGTTGCCAGCCTTCCGATCAATAATGCCTGTTGTGGAGGTTGAAAATACCTTCACGAGTGAAACTAGATTCGTCAGTCGATATCACTTTATTTACAAAAAGTTCGTTATCTTCCACTAGGTGCAGAAGCCGTTCGTAAAAATGTACTCGTCGAATTCGGTATTCTGGCCGCTGGTGTTGAGTTGCGTTGGATAAAGTTCTTCATCGTGCAAGACTTCAACAACCAGTCTGTGAGATATCTTGAACTGCCTTGGAATATCATGGGAACTTACCGACTGGTGAATGGTTTCAAGAATAACGTCCTCTGTTTCCGGCTTACGTCTAGTTCTTGGACGATCTCTGTCCGTTACTTATGGACGAAGATTTCCGGTTTTCCAAAGGCGTTGCTCAGGCGGCGAGAAACGTTATTGGGATGGCGCCTTTGTGGATACCGTGCAGCGTACGCACGAGCAGCAGCAGCAGCAGTAGCTTGACTATCAGATATAAGAATATCGACGCATTCGTCGTTTGTTTACTCCATCTGGTACCCACCCCACATCAACATGCCAAGACCAGTTATGGTTGTGCACTGTGCTGTTAGTAGGCACATGGATGCAGTTTAATGGATCCCAGTGACGTATGGCAGGCTATTGTCATGTGATGAAACGATGTCCTGTTTGTAAACGACGAGAACTAGGGAAAAGACGTCTAGAGTATGAAAAAAGAGACCTGACAAGAGCTAGAACCATAATTCCAGAGTGGATGTGGGTTTGATGTCCCAGCGGTGTCAGTGAGCTACGACGGCTAGTACGGCAGGGTAGGGTGATACACGTTCCTCTGTACATTCCGATGGGCTGCACGATGTAAAGCGTTGCCAGCTCCTTGTTTTTATACACGTGTTTTCAAAATGCAGCCGATCTGATTGTGCTAGGTGAGCTTTTTCTTGAATCTGCATGAGGAATCGCGAGCCGACCTCCAAGTGCGACACTTTTTCTTCTCCCTGTATATTGTCATACCTCTCTCAAGCCAGCTATCTTACTGAAGTAACAGAGCATGTTAATTTTGTGTTAGGCCGCGCGGTTGTAAAACACCATATCAGCAATCACCGACGTCTCAACAGTTTTCGCAGCAGTGTCTTCCTGGTCATCCAGACGTTTCCATTGATCCGAAGTCCAATCTCGGTGATCCCTTGTCCTCTGCAGTCGTAACTGAGGATATCGTTGGTTCAACGTAGGAATGCGTCGGGATTGCCTGCTGTGAGCTACAACTTCAAGAACGTGCGCTGAACGGCGTTCTCCGAAACGCTTCTGCCCACACCAGCATTGTACTCGGTCACCAAATCTGCCAAGAATTGACGCCTATACTGCTTTCCAGAAAGGGCAAGCTCAAAATGGTTCAAATGGCTCTGAGCACTATGGGACTTAACAGCTATGGTCATCAGTCCCCTAGAACTTAGAACTACTTAAACCTAACTAACCTAAGGACAGCACACAACACCCAGCCATCACGAGGCAGAGAAAATCCCTGACCCCGCCGGGAATCGAACCCGGGAACCCGGGCGTGGGAAGCGAGAACGCTACCGCACGACCACGAGATGCGGGCAAAGGGGCAAGCATCTGGCCTTCACGTTCTGTGTTAAAGTGTGAAGACCCAGAAGCGTAGAGGTCCAAAAGCGTGGAGGTCCAACAAACTTCTTGCCTGTTCTCGGTTTCATATTCCTTCGACCACTTTCCACAGATCTCCACGACATAACACGTGATGAGCTGAGCACTTTCGTCATTTCCGAGAAGCTCTTTCCCAGGCGCCGGGCCATAACAGTCCTCCTTTGGCAAAGTCGCTTATGTAAGTGGATTTTACCATTTTCGGACCGTATCGTAAGGAACTTAATAATTTTTTCTTATTGATAAATAGAAAGATAGTTTTCCGGCTCTAACACCAAAGACCCATTTGAAAAGTGTTTAACACTGATGGACAAAATAAGATTTACGCTCTTCGTTTATTACTTTTCGTATTAATTACCTTTCGTTGTTCTCCTCTCCTGGTGATAAAACGTGTTGTGTAGTTCTGAAGTGAAATGGTGTTATACAATAAAGCAATTTATGGTCAATATGATTTTCTGAGTTACGATACCACGGATCCCAGCTCCTCTAACTCTGGGAGATTATTATTATTTCAATTTTTTACGGAGAATTTAGATGGAAGCGACGATATTCACGACGGTGCTGTTCAACAACAGAGGTACGTGAATGTGTTCATCTCTTTCCCTTCGTGGCCACCGACGTCAGTTTCTTTATACACTACTGGCCATTAAAATTACTACACCAAGAAGAAATGCAGATGATAAACGGGCATTCATTGGACAAATATATTATACTAGAACTGACGAGTGATTACATTTTTACGCAATGTGGGTTCATAGATCCTGAGAAATCAGTACCCAGAACAATCACCTCTGGCCGTAATAACGGCCTTGATACGCCTGGGCATTGAGTCAAACAGAGCTTGGATGGCGCGTACAGGTACAGCTGCCCATGCAACTTCAACACGATACCACAGTTCATCAAGAGTAGTGACTGGCGTATTGTGACGATCCAGTTGCTCGGCCACCATTGACCAGACGTTTTCAGTCGGTGAGAGATCTGGAGAATGTAATGGCCAGGGCAGCAATCGAACATTTTCTGTATCCAGAAAGGCCCTTACAGGACTTGCAGCATGCGGTCGTGCATTATCCTGCTTAAATGTAGGGTTTCGCAGGCATCGAATGAAGGGTAGAGCCACGGGTCGTAACACATCTGATATGTAACGCCCACTGTTCAAAGTGCCGTCAATACGAACAAGAGGTGACCGTGACGTGTAACCAATGGCACCCCATACCATCATGCCTGGTGACACGTCAGTATGGCGATGACGAATACACGCTTCCAATGTGCGTTCACCACGATGTCGCCAAACAAGGAGGCGACCATCATGATACTGTAAACAGAACCTGAATTCATTCGAGAAAATGACGTTTTGCCATTCATGCACACAGTTTCGTCATTGAGTACGCCATTGCAGGCGATCCTGTCTGTGATGCAGCGTTAAGGGTAACCGCAGCCATGGTCTCCGAGCTGATAGTCCATGCTGCTGCAAACGTCGTCGAACTGTTCATGCAGATGGTTGTCTTGCAAACGTCCCAATCCGTTGACTCAGGGATCGAGACGTGGCTGCACGATCCGTTACAGCCATGCGGATAAGACGCCTGTCATCTCGACTGCTAGTGATACAAGGCCATTGGGATCCAGCACGGTGTTCCGTATTACCCTCCTGAACCCACCGGTTCCATATTCTACTAACAGTCACTCCATCTCGACCAACGCAAACGGCAATGTCGGGATACGATAAACCGCAATTGCGATGGGCTACAATCTGACCTTTATCAAAGTCGGAAATGTGATGGTACGCATTTCTCCTCCTTACACGAGGCATCACTACAACGTTTCACCAGGCAACGCCGGCCAACTGCTGTTTTTATATGAGAAATCGGTTGAAAACTTTTCTCATGTCGACACGTTGTAGGTGTCGTCACCGGCGCCAACCTTGTGTGAATGCTATCAGAAGCTAATCATTTGCATATGACAGCATCTTCTTCCTGTCGGTTAAATTTCGCGTCTGTAGCACGTCATCTTCGTGGTGTAGCAATTTAATGGCCAGTAGTGTATTTGGCGCGACATTCAGAACCTGCAGTCTTTCTTTCCATTTAATTTGGAAGTCCGATAATTTTCCTTGTTAGATGAATAAATGCAATTTAATCGCAATTGTTTTTGTCTACTCCACGGGGAATGATTGTACTTAGAACGTACGTCCATCTATCCCGATCGTACGTTCGCACACAACTGAGTGTGTACCGATGGAACTATAATTATGAGCAATTTCCTTTACGGTATTAATTCTTATTTTGAACCACTCACTCGCGAATGTACGTGCATTCTTATTTTGTGGAGTCAGTCAGGCGTATTCTTTAATAACGTTACTTGTAATATCCAGTGGCTTACTTTCCACAATTGACGTTTGCCTGTGTCGCAGCGGTGCTTCACGCGTAGTACTTATTACGCGACCACCATAACAACTCTCATTTCAAAATTACGACACCGGCTGACTAAGCGTCCAACAATTTAACATGGCAGTTACGAGTTTCTTTATCACTTCATATGCATGCAACGTCAGCAGGCATCACACCACCTCGCGGTGGAGGATGTTCATAACGTTTTCGCCTCCAAGTGTAACAGTTCTGTCCTACAGCGGTTTTTAACCACACTTGACATTTACAGTTTACTTGACGTTGAGCAAGAAAGAAAGCTATGATTTTTGGCAACAGATGTACATTTCCTCACATCGTTTCGGCAGCACACAATCATCGAGGTTTAAGCGATCGGGATTCACATGGCAACCTCGGCTACATGCCTGTTAACAATAGCTTACTTCTATGGAAGTGGAGTTGACAATATAGTCATTATTGACATTGTAAGAATGCAGAGTACTATTGACATTAATTTCAGTTGGGAATTGCAACCTTTGCGACGCATATCCTTATGCTAACCGTAAAAAATTTCTGCGTCGGACTGATATTACTGCAAGGCAGTCTTTTATAGCGAGTAATCACCATCCAGACTCGTAGGTCTGAGTTAAAGCATCATTAGAGGCAATGTGCTAGTGAGAGAAAGCAAGCTGTGGTTTCGTGGCGACCCTCCAGAAATATACGCAGCCTCTGCAGAGCCTCGTTGGCCACAGCGACGCATCACATTGCCCCAGTGAGCGCGCGAAGTATGTCGCCAGTCCTGAGATTAACGACGGCGATATTCGTGTTTGCCTCGGCTTTCTCTGCTGTGTAAGACCCTCGAACAATGCGATCTTTTCCATATGTACTTGGCAGCATTATTGAAGCATGTTATTACCGACGCCTACTTCGTCAACCGCGAATACACGGAGGAAGTCTGATGTCATATCAGAGATTTGGCACGGAGTTTTCATTGTCTGTGACGTCTGGCACGAGTCTCGGGTAGTTGCTACCATTCGGATGAGGTCACGAGCTGAACACTAAAACGGAAACTCATAATGTTATTCTTCTGATTTATTCAAACTTGATTAGATCTTACTTTAAGACATATAATGGTAGAAAATGAAAATTGAGGTTTCTCATTTTGAGAAGACCGAACCCGCGATCTGTTTTACTTGCCAGAAGCAGTCAACAGATGAGCTCGAAAAAATATTTCTTTATTTAAAACCACCGATTTTGATAGACTTTACTGTCATCTTCAGATCTTAAAAAATCTTCTTCTTATGAAAGTCTTCATTTTATTTTGGACCTCAAGCCAGGTTGTCATGTTTAAAAAAGATTCTTTAAGACCTGAAGATCACAGAAAAGTCTGCTGAAATCGGTTGTTTTAAATAATGAAATATTTATGCGGTCTTGGCTGTTGAATGGTTTCAGGGAAAATAAAAAATTAACACAGTTACAGACGAACTAAGTGTTATTCGTTTATTATACACTTTGTATACCTTATCGCAATCACAACGTCATATATCTATAGACTGATTGCCTCCAGTAATAGTATCGCAGCATTTGATAGCCTTCTCCAGCTATAACGCAGTACAATAACAGTGCACAGAGACGTTCACGGAGGTTCCAGTTATTACCTTGAAGGATATCTACATCTACTATATATAGGGTGTCGGAGAATATTTTGTGTCAATGTAATCGCTTTCCTTTCCTATTCTATTCAGAAAATGAACGTGGAAAAAATTAATGCCTTTATGTCAGTGTAAGCCCTGTAATCTCTATTATTTTACACTCGTGGTGGAAAACCGAGCCATACGATGGTGGCCGAAGAACTGTTGAACAGTTTTCCCCCGGCCTCTGTGATTGAGTGGTTCTAGGCGCTTCAGTCCGGAACCGCGCTGCTGCTATGGTCGCAGGTTCGAATCCTGCCTCGGGCATGGATATGTATGATGTCCTCAGGTCAGTTAGGTTTAAGTAGTTCTAAGTCTAGGCGACTGATGACCTCAGGTGTTAAGTCCCATAGTGCATAGAGCCATTTGAACCATTTTGAACAATTTTCTTCGGATGCCGCAATATTTGTCCAAAAGAGTTCCACAAGAATAGTGCACCTCTATTGCAAAGTTTCGTATTTAAATTTATTGAGAATCTGTTTTACAGATACCTACACAGCTTAGCACACAGAGAAGCCCTAACACTCTTGCCCACAGATTTCATTCTTATGAAGAGGAGAAGTGGTCAACAAACATTAAACGGGAGAGCGTTGGAGTGGGTAGTAATAAATATTAATAAAGTACAATACAAGTGGTATAAAATAAGACGCCGTCACTGGAGTGTCTGTCAGACCATTAATAAACCCAGTTACTACAAAGGCAAAAATCTCCAGAAGGAAAAAGTTATTCAAGATTAAAAATTGGGAAGCGAGAAGATAATTAATCTTTTAAGTTGCTTATCAGGAACACAGTTCTCAGAACCGGGAATGAACGTTACATAATTAGAGACCCCATTTACGGTAACAGAACTATAAAAATACAAGAACAGATTAATGAACTGCCCATTTAATTTGAACGTCCAAATACACCAACACACGAAATTTACATACCCTGTAGTTGGTCATCGCGAGGGTGAACCACTGGAGGCGGACAGCTCTATAGTAAACTAGTGGGGATCGCCATACGACTAGAGGTGCCAGTGCACGATGGAAGACCACAACACGTGATGGGCGCGGCGGGATTTTGAGTTCCAGAAGTTGGAGAGCGCCTTAACAGTAGAACATTGTATCTCGTAACAAAGAACATAGCAAAAACGAAGACTTGACTATCATCAGGATAACTCATTCTGTTGCTGGGAATGGTAGAAACATAAATAGTGACGGAATAAGGCGCCAAAAGTGAATAACAAATTGTGGGATCCAAGGTATTACATTTTAATCATATGTATTAAATTAACTAAAGTTCATTTTGCCATAGTGCCCCTTTCCCTGCACTATTCGCCCAATGCTCCGTCGATTATTATTTGTTGGCTACTTCCCCTCTTCGTAGGGTTTTATTCTGTAACTAAGAATGTTTGCACCGTCTCCGTGTGCTAATCCATGTGGCACTACCGTAAGTACTTTTCATTTAGGTTTACTTATATTGACTATCCTTAGTTAATATTTTAAGGGCACCCGGAACGTCCTATCCCTCCAATGTTAAATGTAAGGAACATTTTCTTATGAACTATTAGCACCAGAATGATGAAACTTTTACAGTAGAATATTACATATATTTAATACCATGTACCATATGGATTTTAATTTATTGGTGTTTTTTGGGACGATATTAATTATTTTGTACTGAAAATAATTGACACATTTTTTGGCATGGTATCTTTGAAGTAAAATCTGTTATCAATTATGTATCACAAAAAGGCTATAATACAAGGAGTATATTGGCACTGTTTACATTCCTTGAAAATTTTAAGTCTTTATCTCTAATAGTTTAGCAGAAAATGTTCCTTATATGGCAAAAAAGTAAACTAGTGGAAAACGAGTTTCAAAGTTTCACTAACATATTAGTGAAGTCCAGCACTATAAGAGGGGTTTTCACTGTCACTAGACATCTCCCCGTCTAGCCTTCTTTTCACACCTTTCATTCTTTGTCTGCATTGCCTCTCACACTCCTTTTCTTTCCTTTCAGCATCCCGTTTCCTCTATTTGTCTATCGACATCATTGCTCTCACCATGCACTTTTCGGGCATCACATCCAACTTCTGCAGCACATCGCACTTTATAATGTTACCTTTGTTGTATGTAGCAATGGCATCATAAACTCCAAAATGAAGAGTATGAATTTCCACAAACACATTTTTTGGGATTCTGCTCCACATTACATTATTCACCCTCTCATTTTGATTTTGTGTACGCCCATGGAGACATTTCTTCAAAAATTCACTTGCAGAAAGATATCTGAAAATTGGTTTTATAGCCTTCATGGCAGTTTCTGGTAGACTGTGATGATGCTTGTATAAACGTTCAGATCCCTGATATTTGTTGTACTTGCACCAGGAATTGGGTCCCTGTGGGCATAGTTCATGTAGTGGTTCCTCGTCAGTCGATAAGGTGTGGTAGTAAAGTGCCGTTACAGCCTTTTCCATTGCATCAACACTGTGAGTATTTTATCTCATTGCCAGTCCATAGTCTCTCTGCAATCTGTTGATTACCTCGTCTGTCAACCTTTTAGCTGCACCCAAAGGCTTTCCATCTCTGAGTACTTGGCCTTTCATTGTGGTCTTCAGTCGACGCAGCCTTGTTTCCATACGTTTCTGAACGTGACCTATGCGCTTCTGTTTAGTAATGGTAACATTATTTCCATAAGGTTTCAACTCAGATACAGCAGCAAAAGATTTCGAATCACCATCACCCAGGAACTGTAGGTATCTGACCTTGTACCACAGAAGAGAGCGACTGAAAATGTCTTTCACACCGGAAACTTCCATGGCCCCACTAGACCCACTGTAATTCCTTCGACAGTTTTCTGCATGCCCATCCTTCACTCTTTTAGGACACCTAAAGTGCTTGGATTTAATTACAACATCTATAATTTTTGCAGTATCAGCATTTGTTGCCGTTATTACCCCATTATGTGAAGTGTGCCCGCGCTTCTGCCACGTACCATCTAGTGCGACAGTCAGGTCCCGAGGATTCTGAACGTCTGGAATTTCTTAATTCACCGCCACAGTCTTCTCCACTGCTTCTTTCATGGATTCTTTGGCAATATCTTCAACACAGGATCCAACAACCGAGTTATATTTTGAGAATTTCGTTGGTGGTGGTAGTAGATTCCTTACACCACAAAACATTTGACCAGCAGAGTATCCCTTAGCGACTGACCTTAGAGCATAAACACATCTAATATTTACACCATAGTACTTGCTTTTCTCACTATCAGTTTCACCTTGGCCTATTTCGAGACATTCTGAGTACCAAAATGAAACACTGTAATGACAACTAGTACAATGGAGACAGACTTCTGCTGCAAGTCCTATGTGTCGCTTGACATTTACTGACATACTCAATTTGCATCATTCCTTACACAGTACTGAACTCTCAGTCACCTTTGAGAGCAATGAAATGTTAATTATTTCGTTCACATTATCCTCACTACACTTCTCCAATAAACTGCAGTATTTTTCAGTTGATCCATGCAACTTCTTGCTCGTGTTAGAGACAGGAGTAGATTTCACTTCATGAATAACCTCACTATTTTCTGAATCATTTCCCAAGGTCAGAGAAATTGTCACAGTTCCACTAGTGTACCTCAGAGTAGGCTTCTTCCTCTTGTACACTCTGTTACTAAATCGAGGCATATTTGATAAGTTCCAGTTACGCAATAGAAATACAACACAAATCGTGCAATAACCACCAAATGCTCAATGTAAACAACAGTATCCAAAGACTACAATACGCAGACAAAACAATTGCCTATCAAATCGTGTTGCCAACATAATATAAAGTCTTTGGAAAGACAGGAAATTTTGAAAAACGATGTTTTCAATGAACATGTATCCATGAAAATTCAATATCGCGACATGCCCCTTACAGCACATTATTGAAAATAATATTTTCAATACTTGGAGGTGAGCTACAGGTAAGATTAATACGTCATTTTAAAGAGGAAGATCTGTAGTACTTTATTTCACAGTAAACTGAAAACCCAAAATTTCATTATTTTTAGGTTCCGGGTTCCCTTAAATATGTAGCTTACAAGGATGCTTATATTTCTGTGTAGAATCGCCTCTTTCAACGCAGCGAAACCAGTCGTGAACAAATCATCAATTAACAACTGCTTAAGGTTTTATTCAAAATTTTTTCATCATGATTTTCAACGGCTGTGGGTACCTGTATCATAAGGTTGTATTTTACAGTCTGTATGGACTATACCGACCTGCTGTAATACTAAACATCTCTTAAATCGGCCGACATCTGTTGTAACGGGTACTTGATAAGCACTCCAAAAGACGGAGAAAATGGAACTGGCTGCCTTTAGGTTCTGCGTTCTATCTCTCTTGCAGATGTGCTGAACTTCCCCAGAACCCAGTGCGTTTGTCTTCCTTTTTATATGTTTTATGTATTCACCAAATTTTATATAATGTTCTAGTGTTACCTTAAGTCCTTGTTTATGGACTGTATTGGGAAACGGAGACTGATTACGGCAATAAAATAATAATTACATCAATTATCTGTGTCAGCCACCTTTTAATTCCTGCCAAAACGCGGTTCGAGCGCTTACACCTCCATCTTCAGGTGGATCACAGTACTACATTATATTTTTTTTTCTGCATGTAGCTAGTTGTCAATTTTGATTTTCATTTCGCTACATAAAAGGCGTAACCAGCACTTGGTAGCGTAATATCCCACTAGCATTACATATTTTAAACAATAACTACTACAATAAACCTGCTTACAATATATTCCAGCAGAAATAACAGTATGGTTTATCGCAAAGATGTAGAAATACAGCCCCAAGTCTAAGAGTATTCATTGGTACTTTACTACCGGAATGAAAGATACAGACAACAAATATATCAGTGTTAAGCTCTTTACAAGTTTTGTTCCTAAGAATATCATTATCGAAAAAAAATAAATATGAAAGTTAAACATTTATAAACTATTCATTGAAATAATCAGCAACTAGATGCATAAAAGAAATTTAATATCTTATTGCTAGTCTGTTACATACAGCAGATTGCCATGGTCATGTGGTTCATAGTGCCTGTACAAAAATGATATAATGAAGCCAAACAACAAGTCTTCTTTATACCATTTGTGTACAGGCAACATGACACACGACCATGGCATTTTGCTGGATGCGTCTTACTGCAGACACTTGCAAGTAATGCGACTGGTTTAACCTCGCGAAGAAGGCCACTATGTGCCTAATTGTATATATATATATATATATATATATATATATATATATATATACAGAATTGATGACAATACATATTACAAATCTATATTTAAAAATATTTATTTGTTAATATTCTGGTTTGGCAACTTGGATGTTAGTTATTGAATTAGGTCACTCAGAAATATATAATATCAAGAGTTACCATGCATCGTCAGTATTCTTGAGAACCTTCTGTAAACGTTCATTGTCATTCTCTCAGCTTTGTCACTGCATGCATTCTGCCCATTTTTTCTGTCGTGTATAAAAATTTCAGGTTCCCCACAAGGGTTCAGTTTGTGGCCTTCATTTAATTTGTGAAGTTTTCATACATTATTATCTGTTGAGTCAAAACATGTCCTGTATCATTAATGTAAATATGGCAAATTTATTGGAATTATGATACATTTATTGGTGGTGTTGTACCTAAAAGCATTTACATGTTCTTTAATTCTAATTCGATAAATTTGGGCAGTCTGACCCATGTACTCTACTGGGCATTCTATGCACATTACCTTGTAAATGTCTGAATAGGAAAATTTGTGTTTGTAGGATTTCATCTTTTGCAGCAGTGTATTACATAACTTATTGCTAGTGGAAAAAGCAACTCTTACGTTTTACAATCTCAACATATTAGCACTTTTCTGTAAAATACAACCTAGGGGATGATTACTGCCCTGACATCTATCTGATTATTATTCATATTTTTGTATCTATCTATTTCTTTCCTAATTGACTTAGACATCTTGTCTGTGAGTGCGGGTTGAAAACAATCACCTGAAAGATAAGGAAGCATGCATTTCTGAAATCATGAAAAACCAATTAAGAAAAATTTACATTGGGTGTGGTGACTGTGTTGACAGCCTTAGTAGAAAAATAAATTCATGGACCATGAAATAACTGAATTAAGCAATAACTTAAAATTGTTGGACAGACACCTATCTATTTTTGATGAAGATAGTGCACATTATGTGTGTGGCAATGTCAACAGAGCACACATACCATATGCTGTGGGAGTGATACCACGTTTTCCTGCATATTTCATGGAGAAATATGCTCTGATAACAACAATGTACAACATTTCCACTGGGATGATGCAACAGCACCCTGTTCTGTTCCTAAATTATTTTCGAGGTGTGATTGATAAGAAATGGAATGACATACAAGAACTTAAGTTCATAGCAGGATACATGCATTAAGATTTTGCATAATGGAGTGCTGAAGCATCTGACAAGTATTCAGCTTATGATGAATTTGAGAATGGTCTGGAAAGTTTGTATAAAAAAGTGTTTAATCTTGCCACACACTGCAGTAAACAAGACAATATGTATGCTTATTTTGAAAAATGTTTAAATTGGGCAGTATACTCTGATCAAGAGACGACATCCTACGGAATAACTCCCAATCAATATTAGGGAAGAATTAGTTACTTTTCCTGCTTATGATGTGGACGAATTTTTATCCGCAATTGCTCCATCGGTTTACTGGAGAAAGATAGGTATAGTACTGATAACAACACTCGTGTGTCCAACGATAACAAACGTGGAAGCACAAAAAAACAGATTGGACGGTGCTTAGAAGAAACTTTGTGAGAGTGACTGGCACCATCAGTGGATAAAAATATGTATAGTGGCTGGAAAAATAAAATGACAGTGATGAACATCACCCATGTAGTTGAAATAGTGTTTGACTTAAAAACAGGCAGAACATTGGTGCTAACTTGTCTGGTCAGTGTCAGTTTTCCACTATGTTATCAGTGGTCTCATCCCAACTTTGGTTCTCATTATAACTGGGGTGGTAATGTAGTGGAAAAACTGAGTGTGACCAGAAAAGTTAGAACCAATGTGTTGATACAAGGGGATTTGAGGCGACGTGACCAAATATAGTGATATTTTTGAGTAAGGGCCTGCAGTTATGAGTTATGGTATGAGTGAAAAGTAGACGTAATACCTAATGAATCATACTCCACTCTACAGGCAAGAAGCCGCACCATTTCAAAAGAAATAAATGAGGTATTATATTGCAGGATGAATATATGACCTAAAAAATCTACTGTTCCAAACAAACCACTGAAAATTGTCTCCTTCAGTATTTATTAGCCTCTTCCATGAACAAAGACTGGAGTCTGCTATGTGACAGTATTGTGTGATATGTTTAGGAAACATTTATGGTTGTTTGCAGTCAGTACGACAAGTACATCTCTGACTAGATGCATAAAAGCTGACTTTTTGTGGGAACTGGTAAGACTAGGGCACTGCTCTAAGACAGTTGCACCCAACTGATCAGTGACAAGTGGAAAACCTTTCTCTGAACCAATGAGATAAAACAAGTTTTGATTTCAGGATAACATACAGAAAGGAATCCAGTCAGCTGATGATTACATCAACTGCTTCAATTTATGTGGAAGTGCATATCATGAAGCTGTACACAGTTGGAGAGAATAGTGGATGATGTGTAAAACGCAACAACAGGTTACACCCCATGTGACTTGTTGTTTGGAAGCTCAGAAGGTAGTAAATGGTGTAAACCCATTCCAAACCTAGAAGGATATTAACAGTCTTGCACAGATAGATACAGATATTCATTGATAAAATTATGCATGAGAGTGAACAAAAGAAAATCATATTATCTAGAAGGTTACTGCTATCCACAACTATCAAGCTGCTGACTTATTTTCGGTTTGCAATTATTGAAAATCTTCCCTAGTAGCTAAAAACATGAGGACATGGGAATTTCTGTGGACTGAACCATCGAAATCATACATATCTTACATCCAGGATCGTATTTACCCATATTTCCCGAGTCAGGAAGAATAAAAAGTTTGAATCTGTGTCAGGATACGAAACCATATTCTAAGCGTACAAATATGGGAGGCTTGAGTCATGTCTTGCATTGCAAACAGTTATTCCTTGGTGACATGTATCATAATCAGTTACTGTTTGGCATAGGTTTACTTTTTATGGTTGTATCAGCAAGTAAGTTGTTTTCCACGTGCTAGTAGCACAATGATTTGTAATAGTAGTTGTGGAATACACATGTTTTATAGTTGGATAATGCATTTCAATGGGCAACCAGTAAATATAGAATTAAGATACATGGCGGTAAGACCGTTACTTTCCTTGTAGTTGTTATGGGCGTACAATGCTGATCAGTTGCAGGTCTGGTCTATTTGCGAAAGACTCACTATTGCTGATCAGAGATGATTGTGTTCTGTTTTTCATCTTCCGATGTCAAGGATAACCTGAGTGTAGAGTGTGCTTGTGAAAGACTGATAGTCTTACCAGTAAAAAAAAGCATAGATTACCTAGGTCCAGCTTGCAACCACGTAACAAATATTTAATTTAGGTCTTCCTGGTGATAAACAAATACCCTTTGATAGTCTCATTTTGTTTGTTCACTCATTACTGTTAATTCTGGCTTACTAAGACGAGATTAGACAGACAAATGGTAATTTATTGTATTTTTCGTTATGGATAGAACGTTTCTACTGACAGACATATGCTTTGGGCTGTAATATTTACAAATGAACGTCACATGTGATACAGGCATGCATATGTTAACTGTGCTCCGAACCTGAAGTGCTTGAAGCTTATTTTATGTCAGCTGAAGTGGTTCGCCATGTGAGACTTATAGACTGAAGACCCTCTGCAACTACACAATTGGCGGTGAACTTGTGAATGCTTTCCAATGTAGTATAATGAATCACTACCCATATAACTTATAGATGTGTTTTCACTGTGTCACAAAGATTGTTGAATTCCAACGATGCGTCTAGAAATACAGCGTGTGCTGGCTCTTTCGACAGAGTGGCGGTGCTGTATTTCTTCAGTTGCTATCAAACGTTAAGCAGAAGAAAGACTGCAAGAGACATGAAGATTATTAAAATTTTAGTTACAACGTTCAAATATCTTGAACTGTTTGTGATTCTTGTAGCAGGCAGTCTTTAATACGGAGAATAATCTGTTTGATCAACTGAAAGCACATTGTCTAAACCTTTCCGTCCCTTCTTAACATTTAGCAGAGTTAAATGCAGTCTTAGGTGAGTAATACGGATTGCATTTGTTACTTTATCTTGTTTAAACGCTTCTTGTGTTTTCTTTTATCTAAACTACGGTAGACTACAAAGTATGCATCCCTTTAGAAGTCATTGAGACCTTCAGTCTGTTTGTAGTGAATTAAACTGATGTTTGTCGTAAGATCTGTTACATGTGCACGATAAGACCTACATTACGAAAACGAAAACTCACCTTCATGTTGACGACGCATCTTGGTATCCCACATCGCTGTTGTCAAGATATCCTACCTGCCTGATGTTAAAGCGGTACCACAAACCATGTATTCTAATTAAGCAATACTGCTTCCAAATGCCGCTGACCTGCTGATTGTCGGGATTGTTTCCCAACGGCTACCAGGCGAAAGTCAGCGTGAAGATTGAGACATCCACCCACGAACATCCTGTCATCCATAAAACAATTTTGTAAAAAAATGCACAAAGCAAGAATCCGCAGTAACTTGAACACTATTCAGTACACCTCAAATAGAACTTGTACAGAAAGTGAAAGAAACGTATCTGAATGTAAAATTAGAACCAAGTACACACTTTAGGGTCAAGCACAAGACGAAACTTTATATATATTTATGTACTCGCAACTTTATATGTATTTATGTACTCTGTTCATTGTTTTATGTATTAATATTGGGAAAACTGGGTTTGAACAGACAACGAGTGTATGCCTTACAGAAATATTGTTGCAACAGTGTGTATAGTGATGTGTACAGAGAAATATGTTCATCCATAGCTGATCAAGCTTTTAACAACACTATAAGAAAGTGACATTTACAAGTACTGTAAATATGTGATGAAGTGGTGATGCTTTGTCTCTTCATGTCTATCGTTCCCTCGTAGGCATCAGTACAATACTTCTTTGTTTGCCAAATAATATTTCAAATTCTCACAACGACATTCAAAAGACTGAATGATAACTCCAGCAGACAGAGAGCTTTAAAACCTTGACAGTAGACTTTAAAAACTCAAAAACATAGCTAAGATCGTTTTGTGCAAACCAATGTAAGACATTTTCAGGTAATCTTTATGAATTCAACAAGTTTAATGCCTCTGCTCTGGTAATGGCAAATATTAACAAATAAAACTAAGAAGTACACTCAGACATAAAACATTCCGAACTGCATAATTTCCGCCTACGTTGGGAGCAATATAATACCCCAGTTTCATTTTATGTCTTCAATGTGGCAAGATTCGTAAGGGTTCGTAGTATTAAAAGGATGTTACCACCTACGAGGAGACGGCAAAGTTTACAACTGAACCATTCGTCGCAACTTCAACTAAAACCCCACGCGAAATCGTAACTGTAGGGTTAGAAACTGAATTGCGACCCATTATTTCTTTTCATAGTACTGTAATTTGAGTTTAACTATTTTGAACAGTAGCTTGCGCACTTATTGCTTCATTCATCAATACCATGTGCTACGTTGTACTAAGTGAAGAATTTTTTTCCGCCATGAAGGAAGTTAACAGAATCTATGGCCGCATACTGCAAGCTTTACCAGTACGTCTGGCTGTTTTTGCTGCAGAGGTTGGCCACGCGACACTCAGTCAAAAATAGAGCCCTGTCTTATGTGTGCCACTACCGCGCGCACAGCCACCTGCATTCTTCCAGTTAGGCCTACACATATTTCTACACTTGACTAAACTGAATATTTTTTCTCATTTTACATTACAAAATATTTATTTAACTACTGATCGGTGTTTCTAGCATATTTTCTCAATTTGATATGGCCCTTTATAATAACGAACTTTATCGAAAAATTGCAAAATTGATTAGACTGTTTGATCTGCGATAATTACCGTAAGGATTCCCCTGAAAAATCAGACTAAAACTATCCTGATTAGTCGCCAGCTCCGAAAGAGGAAATTTTATTCAACGTTTCTGAAGGAAACGTGACTGCAATTAAATTCTGAAAATTGAATTTATCTGAAATCGTAGTGTAAAAAATTTGATTTTATTTTAAACTGAATTATTTACGTATTCTACATTAAACCTTTCTGCACACTCAAACACAAGACCGTGATGCTGACTTTAATTTAACTGTAGCACACTCGTTACCAGTGCATTGTGACTAAATGAGTTATAATGTTAATAATTACTTTAGAATATTCAATGAAGAATTTAGTTTAACTGAAACACATTCTCAGTAAATTTACTTAAGAGATGTAACTATAGCATTGATTAATAATTATTTAGTTCTAAGAGATTGTTCAACACCGTAGTATTATGATGTTTGTAAAGACAGGTTTATGTTGTAATCGTGAACTTCTCTAAAGAAAACATTTATACACTCAACTTATCATCTACATTTACTTGAATAGAAGAAACGTAAAACTCTTTAAGGCAAATAACGATTTAAAGGGAATTAACTTGAATTACTCTGTTTTTCATAAACGCATCACAAATCAGAAAATACTGACTCAGCTCTCTGACCACTTTGAAAACGGTTAGCAAATGCAAGAACTGCCTTGCCTTGAGTATGTAGATGCTGAGATAGTGCTGTTGAGATGAGGTGCCTGAAGATAAATGATGTCTTCACGTCTCAGTATGGGTGACAATTATTACAACAAGCCCTTGAGCTCGGTGACACAATTACGTTCTTGGTCGCCGCACAAAAGGTTGCCATCAATTTTTTTGGAAGAATCTTACATTCCGGAAATTAAATAATGGAGGCGACTTTTTCCCATCACCTTTTGCTGTCACTTTCGATAATAGAGCTGGTCATACTATCTCTGAATTCTCTACATAACTAACGTGAGAATGGAAAATGACTAGCGTCCGCACCCTATACCTACCCATACGCATTTGTCTTTTTCACCACTTGCACATGGCTCGCCATTCCAAGGTCGCTTTGTCTGCTGAAAGGAAACCCAAACTGGATCCACTTCATAAATTTGTTTACATAATTTTACTGATCTAAAACAATTAAACCTGAGATAGTGTCAGTCTACCTTCTGGTGAGCAAGATGTACGAGACAGGCGAAATACCCTCAGACTTCAAGAAGAATATAATAATTCCAATCCCAAAGAAAGCAGGTGTTGACAGATGTGAAAATTACCGAACTATCAGTTTAATAAGACACAGCTGCAAAATACTAACGCGAATTATTTGCAGACGAATGGAAAAACTGGTAGAAGCCGACCTCGGGGAAGATCAGTTTGGATTCCGTAGAAACACTGGAACACGTGAGGCAATACTGACCTTACGACTTATCGTAGAAGAAAGATTAAGGAAAGGCAAACCTACGTTTCTAGCATTTGTAGACTAAGAGAAAGCTTTTGACAATGTTGACTGGAATACTCTCTTTCAAATTCTAAAGGTGGCAGGGGCAAAATACAGGGAGCGAAAAGCTATTTACAATTTGTACAGAAACCAGATGGCAGTTATAAGAGTCGAGGGTCATGAAAGAGAAGCAGCAGTTGGGAAGGGAGTGAGACAGGGTTGTAGCCTCTCCCCGATGTTATTCAATCTGTATAATGAGCAAGCAGTAATCGAAACAAAAGAAAAATTTGGAGTAGGTATTAAAATCCAGGGAGAAGAAATAAAAACTTTGAGGTTCGCCGATGACATTGTAATTCAGTCAGAGACAGCAAAGGACTTGGATGAGCAGTTGAACGGAATGGACAGTGTCTTCAACGGAGGATATAAGATGAACATCAACAAAAGTAAAACGAAGATAATGGAATGTAGTCGAATTGCGTCGGGTGATGCTGGGGGAATTAAATTAGGAAAAGAGTCAATTAAAGTAGTAAAGAGGTTTTGCTATTTGGGGAGCAAAATAACTGATGATGGTCGGAGTAGAGAGGATATAAAATGTAGACTGGCAATGGCAAAGAAAGCGTTTCTGAAGAAGAGAAATTTGTTAACATCGAGTATAGAATTAAGTGTCAGGAAGTCGTTTCTGAAAGTATTTGTATGGTGCGTAGCCATGTATGGAAGTGAAGCATGGACAATAAATAGTTCGGACAAGAAAACAGAAGCTTTCGAAATGTGGTTCTACAGAAGAATGTTGAAGATTAGGTGGGTAGATCACGTAACTAATGAGGAGGTATTGAATAGGGTTGGGGAGAAGAGAAGTTTGTGGTACAACTTGACCAGAAGAAGGGATCGGTTGGTAGGACTTGTCCTGAGGCATCAAGGGATCACAAATTTAGCATTGGAGGGCAGCGTGGAGGGTAAAAATCGTAGAGGGAGACCAAGAGATGAATACACTAACCAGATTCAGAAGGATGTAGGTTGCAGTAGGTACTGGGAGATGAAGGAGCTTGCACAGGATAGATTAGCATGGAGAGCTGCATCAATCCAGTCTTAGGACTGAAGACCACATCAACAACAACAGTGTCAGTCAGTTTCTTTTACAAAATGACAATAATGATCACCTTGAAAGTGTTAACATTTATTGCATTACAGATATTCATTCCCATATTTTACATGATGTCGCCTTCTAGGTGTCATGGCTTCCGCCGATACAAGTGTACCGTCGATATGAGAAATTTCTCGCCCAAATATTTTATAACTCATGAAAAGTTTGAATACAGGTTTAGGGTACGTTACAATATTTATTTTACTCTGAGTGTGCTGTTTTGCTTCCCTGTCTTCGAAGATGTGGACAACAGTGAAGTTCGGTTACATTGTATGAGTACGAGCAAACAAACGCTCTTTTGTAGCTACATCAATCATCAACTGATATCTTCCACTATATACAATCTAATTAGCAAGAAAAGAACGTGGTATATTTATCCACAATGCGTACGAAGAACTTGTAAAAGGGTGCATTCTGAGAACCCTTATAAATGCTCAATTTGAAACAAATCACCAGAAAATAAGGTAACTTAAACAGATACGTTGTGTTATCTGTAACTCATTAGTCAAGAAGCTTGTTTATTTTTCCAGAAACTCAGATAAAGGATACCGACCGTAAATTAAATATTTGTAATATTTCTTGTCCCATAAAGTGGACGACACGGTTATAAACCATTAAGAAAAAATTTTATATTAGACTAAAATTCTGACAGAGGAAATAAGATACTGAATAAACTGTTAATCTATATAAAATGGAGGGGAAAGGGAGATCATATACGGAATTGGGGTCCGTGTTGGCTTCACACATGTTCTGTCGGGGATAAATCCGGGGACATTGCTCATCAAGGGAGTAGCTCGTTGTCATGGCAGACAGTTCATAGAGGCACCTGGTATGTATTCACGAGCAGTGTCATGTTCAAAAATAGCACCACGATACTGTTGCGTAAGAGGTAACTCATGAAGATGCAGAATAGCTGCGATGTAACGTTGTGCTGTCACAGTCACCATACTCACCAAAAGAATGGATGACTGCGAACTACCCAGGTCGCTGACATGCTCGTCGACGATGGTCATTTGAGGACCCGCAGACCAGCAATTAATTGCTGATCACAGTGCAACACCATTCATCAGTAGCTCATGTTGCCTTGGTTGCTGAACCACTACATGACACTTGTCATGTTAACGGCAACCTATTAATGTGACGATAATTTCATTGTCTAGTCCAGTTGCTGCTAATCTCCGAGCAATGGCGAGGAATGGTTCAGAATATTGCATGGGGTCCATTACTCATTATCCGATAACAGGCGCAGATGTGAATGGGCTTGGTGCACAGTAAGGCGATCCTCCTTTGCGGCGGGCAGGTGTGGCGACAGGAAGCTTGACTACGAGTACGTCTCGGCTCATGTTCCCGCGCAGTCCAACATCGGGCCAGTGCCACATCCGAATGACCCATAAATCTGCATACTGCACGATTCGACTATTTAACTCAACTGAGACTTACAATGAGGAAACTTCTCGAACTCTGTCAGCTGCTGATAACGCTGTCTCACACGAATACGTGGAGTCTCCATGCCGTGCACGGTGATCATCTGTTCATCTATCTTGGTTCGCT
Organism: Schistocerca piceifrons; assembly: GCF_021461385.2. Classification (NCBI taxonomy): domain Eukaryota; kingdom Metazoa; phylum Arthropoda; class Insecta; order Orthoptera; family Acrididae; genus Schistocerca; species Schistocerca piceifrons. Next base: position 316,630,015 of record NC_060142.1, on the reverse strand, counting down.
TCCAGATAGGACTGATAGAAGAGCTAGAGAAGATTCAACGAAGAGAGACACGTTTCATCACGAGATTGTTTAGTCGGCACGAGAGCTTTATGGAGATGCTCAACAAACTTCATTGGGAGACGTTGCAAGAGAGGCGTTGTGATTCACGGATAGATTTACTGTTCAAATTTCGAGAGAGCACTTTCCATGAAGAGTCGGACAACATATTACTTCCCTCCATATACGTCTTACTGAATGACCATGAGCAGTAAATTCGAGAAACTAGAGCTAGTACAGAGGCTTACCGACGGTCATTCTTCCCTCGCGCCATTCGCGAATCGAAAGGGGTTCGAGGGCTCAGTAAGTGGTACATAAAGTACCCTCCACCATACACTATTAGGTGGCTTGCGAAGTATGATGTAGATGTAGGTCATTAAACATTTGATGCCGTTCACGACCCTCATATATATTACCGCAGGCCTGACGACAACACTAAACAAGAACAACATTAATCAACTCTGGTCGCTGTTCTAATTGTCACACAGAATTACAACTCTGATCATTTACATACGCGCCGATGGTGTGTACGAGCACAGAGTTACATTGACATCATCACGTCTTCAGAGTGTTTCACTTTCTTTGTCAGGCAATGTAACTGGCCAACCAAAAATCGAGAGAAAATATTGTTATATAAAAGGAGCGCCATTATACTATGGTCATGTCGCGGTCATTGTAGACATCAAATTAATATTAAAATTCAAGTATTTAATAAAAATAACTTTTTGATATTTTTTTGCCGTTATCCACATCTTTTTGTCTTCTTCATGTGATTATTGATTATAGTCATTGTATGTGTCGCATCACATATTGCTCCCTCCGCATGTAGCTGGTCCTAATTGCTGCTGCTCGAGACCACCAGTAGATACCAATTTCCTGCACAGAGCATACGTTCTTCTAGTGAGAAGCATACGTGATTAAAATAAAATTGAAGATGGCATTCAGACCATACTTTTAAGTTTCTTCGCACCTTTCTCGTTTTCTCTCGTGGTTCTAGGGAAGTGTGCACGCAATGTTACAATGTCTCCCATCTCAAACACAAATATTCTACTTCTAATAATTTCCGGGTATGCAGCCGGTTCCCGTCGACATTCTGCCACGATATTTCGGCCCAGAGACGTCCGGCCATCATCAGGTGAGTACAAAACTACTGAAGAGCCCAGGTGCACCGAGCGAGGTGGCGCAGTGGTTCGCCACTGGACTCGCATTCGGGAGGACGACGGTTCAATCCCGCGTCCGGCCATCCTGATTTAGGTTTTCCCTGATTTCCCTAAATCACTCCAGGCAAATGCCGGGATGGTTCCTCTGAAAGGGCACAGCCGACTTTCTTCCCCATCCTTCCCTAATCCGATGAGACCGATGACCACGCTGTCTGGTCTCCTTCCCCAAAAAACCAACCAACCAGGTGCAGTCGCGGTATTTATGCCGAATCTAACGCATGCGAAATATACTGGCATCCTACAGCGCATGCGTCAGGTGTTGACATGCGCAGCACAGCCGAGTTGTACGTGCTGCCCTCGGTGGTGAAAATAAAGGTTCATCTAGTCATTGAGTATCGAATGACACTGTCGATTCCGCTGTGACTGCATAATTTTAATAACAGGATTCCAATTTTTATCCAGCTGAAAGCCGTTGTCACGATTTATAAGATTATTTGCAAGACGTATTTCCACTGATTCCTTGATTACGGAATCCCAAAAACCGGAAACCGGGGCTAAAATTTTTGTTCCATTGTATTCCATTGAATGTCCCAATGAAATACAGTGCTCTGCTACTGCCGATTTTGACGGTTGCCGCAGACGGGTGTATCTTTCATGTTCTATACATCGTTCATGGACAGTTCTCGTCTGGCCAATATATGCAGAGCCACATTCACAGGGAATTTTGTAGACGCCTGCTTTCTTCAGTTGTAAATCGTCTTTAACGGATCCAACCAGGGCCCGGTTCTTTGCTGGTGGACGGAAGATAACCTTGATTTTATTTTTCTTCAGTAATCGGCCTATTTTCGACGACACATTCCCGGCGTATGGAAGGAACGCAGCTGATTTAAAGTCGTCATCTGCGTCCTCAGTGCGTTGCTTCTTGTTATGATAGTTGCGCATGGCCTTCCTTATTTGGCGAAAAGTGTAACCATTCTCTTTGAAAACCTTCTCCAAGTGTTCTAATTCTGCGTGGAGGTTTTCATCATCCGATATTATATGCGCTCGATGTATTAAGGTACTGAGAACACCGGCTGTTTGTGCTGGGTGATGGCAGCTTGACGCCTGGAGATACAGATCTGTGTGAGTAGGTTTCCTGTACACAGAATGTCCTAATGACCCATCATTTTTACGGCGTACTAGCACGTCTAGAAATGGTAAAGTGCCCTCTTTTTCAATCTCCATCGTAAATTTGATATTTTCATGTAATGAGTTTAAGTGATGAAGGAATTTCTCCAGTTCCTGTCTGCCATGAGGCCATACAGCAAAAGTATCATCTACGTACCACCAGAAGACCGTAGGCTTTAAAACAGCAGACTCAAGTGCTTTCTCCTCAAAGTCCTCCATATAGAGATTAGCTACCACAGGCGACAAAGGGCTCCCCATGGCGACGCCGTCTGTTTGTTCAAAGAATTCGTCATTGAATAAAAAGTACGTTGAGGAGAGTATATGTTCAAACAAGGCCGTCATTTCTGCACCGAATAAGTTACCAATAAGATGTAATGATTCCATTAAAGGCACTTTGGTAAAAAGTGAGACCACATCAAAGCTGACTAATAAATCCGAGCTGCTAAGCTTAACTTCCTTCAAGCGACTGACAAAATCCTCGGAATTACGTATATGGTGGCAACACTTACCTACATACGGCTTTAGTAATGAGGCCAGATATTTTGCTGTAGAATAGGTCGCAGCACCAATATTACTCACTATTAATCGTAGTGGGGCACCATCCTTGTGTATCTTCGGAAGATCGTAGAGTCTTGGTGGTACTGCATTGTGTGGTCTCAATCTCTTGATAACTTGTTCAGGTAGAGAACAGTCGTTCAAAATGGTAGTAGTTTTCCTTGATATTATATTCGTCTTGTTGGGTCCTTTTCAGTTCTACGGTACGTAGAATCATTTAGCTGGCAATATATCTTCTCGTTGTAGGCTTCTCTTGTCAGAAGAACTGTGGCGTTACCCTTATCCGCAGGCAGTACCTTAATACATGGAGCGCATATAATATCGGATGATGAAAACCTTCACGCAGAATTAGAACACTTGGAGAAGGTTTTCAAAGAGAATGGCTACACTTCTCGCCAAATAAGGAAGGCCATGCGCAACTATCATAACAAGAAGCAACGCACTGAGGACGCAGATGACGACTTTAAATCAGCTGCGTTCCTTCCATACGCCGGGAATGTGTCGTCGAAAATAGGCCGATTACTGAAGAAAAATAAAATCAATGTTATCTTCCGTCCACCAGCAAAGGACCTGGCCCTGGTTGGATCCGTTAAAGACGATTTACAACTGAAGAAAGCAGGCGTCTACAAAATTCCTTGTGAATGTGGCTCTGCATATATTGGCCAGACGAGAAGAACTGTCCATGAACGATGTATAGAACATGAAAGATACACCCGTCTGCGGCAACCGTCAAAATCGGCAGTAGCAGAGCACTGTATTTCATTGGGACATTCAATGGAATACAATGGAACAAAAATTTTAGCCCCGGTTTCCGGTTTTTGGGATTCCGTAATCAAGGAATCAGTGGAAATACGTCTTGCCACTAATCTTATAAATCGTGACAACGGCTTTCAGCTGGATAAAAATTGGAATCCTGTTATTAAAATTATACAGTCACAGCGGAATCGACAGTGTCATTCGATACTCAATGACTAGATGAACCTTTATTTTCACCACCGAGGGCAGCACGTACAACTCGGCTATGCTGCGCATGTCAACACCTGACGCATGCGCTGTAGGATGCCAGTACATTTCGCATGCGCGAGATTCGGCATAAATACCGCGACTGCACCTGGGCTCTTCAGTAGTTTTGTACTCACCTGACGATGGCCGGACGTCTCTGGGCCGAAATATCGTGGCAGAATGTCGACGGGATCCGGCTGCATACCCGGAAGTTATTAGAAGAAGAAATACGCCGGGAAAATTTCAAAAGTCACAACAAATATTCTAGAATGAAACTTTCACTTTGTAGTGAACTGAGCGCACACTTGGATAACCTATATTTGCGACACGACTATCCATTTCAGTAGACGCTAAGTATAAGCAGAAGTAGTAACGCACTATGACTATATGGTGGCTGTACAATACCGAGACACTTGAGTCAATCATGCGCTCTCGAGTATTGTAGGACAGCTTTGGTTCAGCCTGTATCTAAACACAGTTCCGCGATAGAGATCTGCCGTCGGCAATTGTAAAAATGGTTCAAATGGCTCTGAGCACTATGGGACTTAACTTCTGAGGTCATCAGTCCCCTTGAACTTAGAATTACTTAAACCTAACTTACCTAAGGACATCACACAAATCCATGCCCGAGGCCGGATTCGAACCTGCGACCGTAGTGGTCCCGCGGTTCCAGACTGTAGCGCCTTGAACCGCTCGGCCACCACGGGCGGCGGCAATTGTAAATAAACAAGTTATAGTTAGCTTGAAAACTAATAAGTTTAAAGCAATCCCTATAGAAAGGTGAGATGAGGTAGTAAGTAAACAAGCAGACACAGAAAACAGCAGCCCGACTGGTGCTGCGCTAGACGTTGTAGGTACCCAAAGCGGTAGGGGGTCCGGACGCACGCTCTCCGGTCCTTCGCCACAGGAAAGGCCCCTTCTGTGGTCTGTGTTCTCCTGCTCAACTACAAGTAGGCAGTTTAGATCAAACTTGCCGCATCCAAGGACATAGACAACGGCTGAAAGACAGTAGATTACAATTATAACACGACAAATATAGCCCTAGTACTGCGAGCGGTTTCTCTACTTCAGTATCGGAGAGTGAGGGAGAAATGGGAAATCGCTGCACATTTGCATTTATGGGTACAGAAGATTCATCTGCATCTGACTTTCCTCATACAGTAATACCCCACAGATCCCTTTGGAATACATGGAGGATGTTAGGGTTTCTTCCAGTTTCAGTTGCGTACGGAACGCACAATTGCGTATGAAACGCGGGAAGGCTATTTAAATGCATTTTTGAGCGATTTTTAATCCAGTCTTGTCTTCGTGGGCTCTACGGGAATAACGTCGCTGAAGTACGTTTTTTCATTTAAACTGCTACGGAAATTTTGCAAGTGGGCTTTCGCTGGATAACTGTCATTTTTAAGCGTTTGTTTATTCAAATTCATCAGCATTTTGGTGACACATTTTCGTGGACCCAAGGAAACTTTTTTGTCTACCTTGGCTATAAGCTGTTCCACCTATTTGGTACAAATTCCACACCCCGAAGAAATATTCTAGGATGCACGACTGTTTTGCAAGCAATCTCCTTTGTATACTGTCTGCATTTTTCAAGAATGCACCTGAGTCTACCACCTGCTTGCAAAACGTCGCAAGTATGCGATCAGTGTGCTTCGGAGGCCCATAAATTGTCACATCCAGGTATTTGCGGGAATTAACTAATTCAAGTTGTGATTTATTTATAATGTCGTCAAAGGAAGTACACAATTTCTTAATTCATAACATTCGCAGCAAGTTACCACATTTTGCACCACTCTGAAATCTTGTCAAGGCCTAACACAATAATAGTCCAACTTTTTCCAGACAGCACTCCATTAAACATATCTGCTCTATTTGCTAAGACTCTTAGCTTACTATTGCTATTTTCTGCCATGCCATTAATGTACAGCAAAGTGAGGGTCATAACACATTTCCCTAGGGCACTCCTGAAATTACCGCTGTGTCTGTCCATCTCCTTCGGTACAAAGTAATATGTTGCACACTCCGTAGCACGAAATTACGAGTCCAGTCACAAATTTTTTATGCCTTATGTCGTCATAGTCGAAGTTGACGGGAAAACATTGTTGAATGATTCGACAGAGACGAATAATAAAGGGTGGCAACGAAATAGGTATTTTATCATTCTTTTGGCATGAGCCCTTTTTTATTTTTATCTGCTTCTGTTTCAACTGAGCAAGAGGACTGGAATTTTCGAGTCCCTCTTTCAGAATGCGACTTTATGCATCGCGGTGCTCCGACAGCATATAACAAAGAGGTTAGTTGCCGCCCATGCGCTTAAGAAATTATGCCTTCCTGTAGATAATCTCTCTGGTCGTTCCTCACTGGGTGGAGACAACTGTCAACAGGTAAAGCTATAAAAATTAGAGGCAAAAATACTCGGAAGGCTTGGCCGCATTGTTCGCGGGAAATGATTCTCGTCCAGTCTTGAGCGGGACATTTATTGTCAGTTGTATGTGGGAGTATTTCCTTACGCCCTGTCCAATGCACACAGCTCAATTAGGCACGATTCGTCACTCTGGAAGGAAAACATGTTCAGAGCTCTCAGCCTCTGAGAGTAGTGGTCGTCGTGGGAAGAGGCGGTAACACCTCGCTTCCTGTCTGATGCGCAGTTACATCACCAAAACGGTAGCGTTGAGAAATGTCACGGAACAAATAAAACTCAAAAGCAGTCACTTAGCTTTACTGTATCAATCGCCACAGATTTCGGACGATTCTCTTTCGTTTCTACCTCCGTACAGGCCAACATTCAGAACGGAAATGGAACGTTCCTCCAAATTTTTCCCACTCAAAACCACAGGGTGTTTCAGAAAGATTAATAATTTCGGAGACAATATCTTCTTTGTTAATGAAGATAGAAACTTGGGGTGAATTTTAACTGATGCATCGAAACTAGAAGGGTTCCTTGGTGCCAGTTGTAAGTTACTTGTTGATAAAGTTGACGGTGGAGCTCTCCCTGGAGCAGCTAGATTTCCCGCTCGTTCGCTGTCTGCTATGCGTTGGTTCGATATGGCAACAGCACAATAACAAAACGCTTTTTGAGTTCTCCGTTTTAACACGTGCAATTAGGGTACAGCTGTGCGGCATGTGATTCGTCGACAATACGGCATCACACCTTCCATAACTCCGAGCATTCCACTATGACACTGCCAGTTTCAAGACGCTAGTGAGGGGAAATCCATAAGTCACCACCGTGTCCTCGTTCAAGACATAGAATGCATTCGACAGAGTTAAGCACGGACGTCTACTGGTCGTACCAGCCGAGAGGCACACATTCCTCACGTGTTTTGTGGCAACGTTTGTGTCTGAAACAATACAGAACTGGAAGACTGCAGAGTCTAGTGACGGTAACACTGAACAAAACGTTCTCGGATTTTCGGCCGCATCATGTGATTAAAATTACACGAGCTTTCGACCAAGCACTCCGTGGCCATTGTCAAGTCGTATGATTACCACTGAGCTGCTGGTACGCCTCTTATATGCACTAGAACCCGACCATGAAGTTACTCGTGCCTGTTGCATCGCCATGTGTGGGTATCCGTTGACTCGGCGTTCGTTGTGACGCTTCAACCATGGGATCTCCGGATCCCATGCCGTGCTGCGTTTCAGGCCACTGTCGCTATTTAGCATGTTACCGGCGATTTTTATTTCAATGGCAATCCCAGAATCCGTCAGTACGAGCCATGACGGATGGTTCTTCAAGTTTTATCCGATGTCCCGTTTCTAAAGCACGCTTGGCTAAATCAGATTTCTCGGGGCAGCGAGGGCGATAAGACCTCTCAGTTCCTTTCTTCGTTGCTCCACAGTGTGTGCTGCTTGACCGACGTAAGACTGGCCACCATCGCAAAGTATCTTGTAGACCCCAGGTGTTCTGAGAACTGCTGCATTTTTAACTGGTAACTGACAGACTTATGTCGGATGCCTGAAGATCGATTTGTCTGTTTCAGCAGGCGACTTATCTTGCCTTCCACGGAACACAGAACGGCAAAAAAGCAAGTTTCTCTTCCTGCTCCACATCCGTGGTCTAATTAACAGTCCTGCTTCATATCATCTAATTTATTTGATGGAGATTATGTCAACATACGCCCATGCATGACGATTTCGCAGGCACCAGTAACGTCATAGCCGGTAGCTAGTGTAGATAAGGGGCGTACAAGGATCCCACTGGCTGTCATACCACTTGCCAATGGCCAAGAGTACTTGACCAAAAGCCCGTATAATTTTAATTATGCGGCTGGTAACTCGAGAACCTTCACTGCAGAACTGAATTGCCATAAACACTTCAAGATGATTGTATTCACAACGTTTAGAGCGTTTTAGTTTAGTCCATCCCTGGAAATCAAAAGCAACAATTACCTTTCAGTGCAGTGTTTAATGATGGAGCTATGTTGTATTTAAGTGGAAAAGTGAATCGCTACAAGAATATAGGTAACACAGCAGCCGGATATCACAGTCGAACATGAGCTATACTCTCTGAGGCTGCACGGGTTTTGCACCATTTCCTGGGACAATATTTACCGCCCACTGTTTTTCGTAGAAAAGATTGCTGGTGTAACATATATGTAAATGCTTGAAATTTGACTTTACGACAATTGTGAGAACAGGTGGAAATTTAATTTTTCAATAGTTCAGTGGTACCTGCTTGAGGGGCATTTCTAAACTGTGAGCAGCTTCGACGATGGGTCGTCCGTAAGCAGCATACGAATCTCGCATTGCGCCTCTGGCTCCAAATGGTTACAAAACGCACTGGCAATTCAACTGCCCATACTACCAGGAAATTTTCGCAAAGCGCAAACCTGCTCAGACCGCCAGTACAAGTGTTGTTGGACCAACCTATAGGCGGCCTTAGAGTTCCTTTTCAAGTTCACGCAGCCGAAACTGTAGTGATGTTCAGTCGGGAAAATTTCCAGCGTTTAGGGCCCCAGCACTGTGGAAGCGTACACATAAGCTAGTCGGATATGACAAACATCAAATCCCTCTCAACGGAATGCTTTCAGCGGATGTTGGTTTTAAGAACGTCACTCGACATCTGCACATCTTGGTACAAGGTCGCTCAGGATGTGGGATCCTGCCCACTCGTGTAATATAGGGTGCCTAGGAAGTTGCTTTCTCGGATAGCTAAACAACAGTTCAAGCAAATCTTATTAATGGTGTTTATTACAGTAAAGTGACAATATTTAACATAGAATTTTTTACAGTGAGATGTCGTAAGCAATTGGCGACATGCAAATAATCAATGTCCTTTGCTAGAAACAATTTCCATGGAAGCAATTAATAACAGGTCTCACAAGTTCATAAGTCACGGCTCGTCTTCTAGTGTGGCCGAAGCTATGCGGAGCGGCGTCTGTATTCTCTTCGTGTAGGGGCCGTTTCTGTCGTGGTGAGGTCCAAGTGGGCGCTCTATTGGCTGACGTCGTCTCACAGCCTACTCTGCTGCAACGTTTCGGGCCGACGTGCCGGCGTTTGATGTTACGCCGGAACACAGGAGTGGACAATATTTTTAGGTAGACGCTTTCTTAGCCTTTCGGTTTACTATCACTGATAAAGGAATCTTATTGCCGGAAAAGTATCCATTTCAGTCGCTGAGAGCACTGTGTGAAGAATTTTGAGCCCTATTGTCGTCCGAAATGGACTGTGCAATAACTAACCATGTAGCCATCTCATTTAAAAAGCTATCGGCTGTCACCCGTTACTTGCAGCCTCGAGCCATTCCGTTCACATTACGGAAGCAGTTCAGGGGAAACTGAATGGATCGGAGCAGCAGGGCATTCTTTAGCAAACCCGTTCCAATCTGGGGGCAATACCACTAGTGATCATCGTATCGGAGAATTTTCTTCGTTCGAGGACTGGATATTTGGCGGCTGGGATGGCCGAGCGGTTCTAGGCGCTACAGTCTGGAACCGCGCGACCGCTACGGTCTCAGGTTCGAATCCTGCCTAGGGCATGGATGTGTGTGATGTCCTTAGGTTAGTTAGGTTTAAGTAGGTCTAAGTTCTAGGGGACTGATGACCTCAGAAGTTAAGTCCCATAGTGCTCAGACTCATTTGAACCATTTGACTGGATATTTGCGTTGTCCGGATTAGTTCATCTCATCTTCATTGTTGTGCATGTTTCCGAACAGGTGTCATACACAAAGACATGTATCAGGCGGGTGAATAACCCCAGAAGAAGTCTCCTGGCCTATAATGCTTTGCGATCACTTCATTTTCATCAAAAAACCAAATCGGAAACCACGCCTTTGCTGCACAATTGGCTGCCAGAGCGGACAGCACAGCGGCTGCACAATGGACCTTGTTCCTCAGTAGCTACAACTAAAAATTTGATTGCAAGTCCAACTTTATACTTTGATACTGAGGCGTTTTGCTGCGAGCCCATTGGTTACGATTCAGCATTTGACGGTACGGCAGACCTCTGCTTAAAAGTCGACTCATCAGCGCACAATGTTGTGCCAGACTTTCTCATAACAGCCGCCAAGATAGCCTATGGAACAAGACATATCTCAACTCTTCGGCACGTCCCCCTCTTTGCGTTAAGACTAGCCTCTCAAATTAACAGACTTCTAGAACTTACCCGCTGCGGACGTTCTTTCGCTTGAAACACCTCTTTGTGGTTGTTGAGGGAGTTATACAGTTTACCACAGATCAAAACCATTTCTCCGTGGTCACGGCTGAGGTCCCAAATGTTGTTCACCCCTACATCAGGGCCACTGGGGAATGACCCACGTGAAGAACAAAATGCGACTAAGTGTGTACTGGCTGCAGATCGACAAAGATGTCGAATATCTGGCGCATGCGTGTTACGCGTACGCTGAACATCTTTAATTACACAATGAATTCATCAAATGATCACAGTAAATTCTAAGAAAACCACAAAATGTAAGTCTTAGTGTTGGCTGCGTGAACGACGGGACTTTGATTATGCTGAAAACAACTATAGTGACTAGGCGTAGGCACCGCCGCGTTGTCTTTGAAGGGATACACTCTTTTTTTATCGATATTGAAAACATATGAGCAGAATTCTGGCTCACTTATAAAAAAGAATAGGGACTTGTCCATGGGCTTGCTGAAGGAACTGTCTTATATTAACCTAAACAACCTGTGTTGACGCAATTGTGGGAATTGTTTGGCGCAAAAACTCGAGTCCAGTCAGAAACGAATCCATCATTGTACACGCCCACTATTCGAGGACATTCCTCTCATTACGAATCGGAATATATTCTGTAACATTTTTGTGAATGACATTTGTTTCTTCGCCGATTTGTAACTTGACTGTAATTCTTAAGGTTATATACACTACATAACCTTTTCGTTTGTGTCCCTATGAAATCAGAATCATTAAAATTGTAAATACAATTATCCAAATTCATCTTCATATACTTCTACAATATGCGAAATCCAAACCGACGACGTTTCTTGTGTGTTATAAATCGAGCGAAATTCTGTTCAAATTCGTTATCTTACTTTATCAGAGAGGCGAAGAACAGCTGCGGTACTTTCTGAGCAGCCCAGCAGCTGCGAATATATGACCCATCTGTAATGCAAGAAGCTTTCGTTGCGTGCTACTGTTTGTAAGCCTATGGTAGTTAACTAGACCACTGTGTAGTCACGGTGAGTTACACGCTTCCACAATAATGCTGCTCGTTAGCTGTTAATTACTTCATGCCGTTTCTCTTCATATGTATGGAGAAAACGAAGCAACTCTTTCTCATTAGCATAATGCTCTTATGATTTACGGGCACACACACCGCCTTTTAGAAATTACCTGTTCTGCGCACTGCGTTATGAGGGAAAGTAATCTCAGGTGTTTGTAGCAGAAACTAAAGGCTACGCTTCTAAAAATGGCATCATACCACTCATAATAAAATCAGTTATTTTTCAAACCATGGAAGTAAATGAGGCAATTTTATTATACCGAATGTTCACGACATTAGACAGTTCGAAAGCTGGCGCGAGAGGTATTTTAGCGAAAAATCTTGTACGTCATATTTCAAGCGGATATAGCTGTCTTCCTCTTCCTTTTCCGTATGATACTTTTCCGCTCTGTTTCCTTTTTTTTAGTCCTCACCTGTTTTTGATGTTTCGAGCAATACAATTATTTTAGTATAGTTCAAACCTTTCAACACGTGACGAACGTTTCGATAGTTTTTGTTGAACGTTTTGCACCAGCGATTAGAAAATTAACAGCCACAACGCCATAGCACTTGAGGCTGTTTAAAACAGTATAACAGTGTTTGCAGGCGCGTCTGCGTACACGTAGGACCTGTACGACTGTGTCCTATATGATGGAGAAGGTCATCGTTACGCCAAACTCAGAGAATGAAATTATATGAAACCGAATGGAGATTTGTGCCTCGTTGACGTCAAAAGTATAATTTCACCATGTCAGTTCTAATGTTACAAAGTGATTGGTCCATTTGTTTGCGTCAAGCCTACATACATTCCCGTAGTTACTCTATATTCTAACAGCTATTATCAAACTGTTAACATATGGAACTTCTACGTCATAAATTATTTAAAACATAAGACTTATTGTAAATGTTAATTGGTAATCTCGTGAAGAGAACAATTTTAGTGAGAAAAGTAAGACTGTTTTTGAGCGCGTTAACTGAGCAGCTTCCATTGTTCAATAAGACAGGTCAGTATGGCTACTTGATTGAGAGTTTTGTGGCATGCACCCTGCTTTGCAACCAACAGGATTACAAGCTGTAGCGAAATATTGAGTAATTTCTCTAACCTGACCCTCCATGTGAAGAACAAGGATACCCTGCGTCCAGAAATAATGCTTCATATTTCTTCTTTCTGATTATTGATTTCTTCTTATTGATGATCTCTGCAAGGACATGTTATTAAATGTAGTGAAAATGGAGCACATCGGAAAATATATGTACAACAGAAGTGTAGGAATCCATCAGATGTGGCGTCCTATATGACTGTAGGATAGTGGAGGTGTGAAGGTAGGGCACTAATGAAACATCATTCAATTAACAGTCATTTATTTGCGAGAGTTCTAAAGTCACTTTGACTTCTTACCAATGTGGCCTGGCGATAGCCACGCTGAGCCCTCGCTGCAGGGAAGCGCACGGTAGCACAACTGCGTCCAGCGAGGAATCTGGTGACGCAGGGCCCTAACGTTGTCTAGGGTCAGTGCTGCAGCCCCGCGTACAGCGGCTGAAGCGTTGCTGCACCCTGGCGTGACTGTTGACGTCCGTCGGAACGCAACGACGACATGGACAGCCCGAGAAGCGGTTCCAGCGTACAGCTGGTAACGCAGTACTTGCCCTGTCCAGGAGTGGCGCCACAGTCACCCTGCTCCCAATCTCAACAGCTCATAGACGGGCACATAGGTTCTTCAGTCACAGAAGTTTGGCCCGACCCTCATCTATGGATACAGCCGAGAGCGGTAGGATACAGCCTGCAGAGTCGAAGCTCCTTCCATACCTCGACAGTTGCGGAGTCACAGCAATGTACACTAAGCTGGTGGCAGCTGGTGACACTTTTGTCGCATTCACATAGCCATCCTGCAACTAGAAGAGCTAGCCGTCAATCGATATGAATGCTGCAAATAGAGTGACCAGCCTCTGAGACTGAGTGGAAGAAGAGTGGGGGTTTTAATAGCAGCTGATGAAGTGATTTCCCCTCCACTAGTGATGACCAAATGTGCTCCTGTTTTCTGAGCCTGTCAGCACTGTTGGCTAGCCTAATGTTTAATCTGAGGGCTTCACAGCGTTCCTTTGTGCAAAGTTCACAGCCTGAAAGGCGTTCTTTTATAAGCACTAGGTGAAATTACTACAGGCAGCCTCGTTACTGAAGAGGGTTGTGTATGCTGTACACTGTTGTCTAAGTGCTGGGTCAGTTGTCCCCGACGTTCTCGCTAGCACACTCTGAGGCATTGTGCTCATTTCCCGTTTGTACTTCAGTTCTTCTGAGTGTTGCCATCGGTTAGCCATTGTTGCGTACTAGACAGAAGTGCTTCTGTTAACATCATCCCAGTCAGTTCCAAGACAATATTCGTCTTGAATTTTTGCACTTCACTAACTAGTACACATGTTCTGTTAATTCACATTTCACGGGATATCCCCGTGCTTAAATCGAAGCTAATTTCACAGGTCTTAAACCCCTTAACTGTTACACTAATTCGTAGTCAGTTCTTTAGTCTCATTTTCTATAGCTTAGCTCTACTATTCTATTTTAATTACTCTCTTGTGCTTCCTGTTATACTGCTAGACCACACAATGGGTAACTGATGCACAGGTACTTCCGCGTGTTGTACTGTTCTTCTTTTTTAATAAACCAAAATTTTAACTGCTGCCAGAAAACATATTGAAATATGTAGGTTCGCTCCATCTGTTCTTACTTCAACTACTGACATGCGTTAAAAGAACTCCAAACTGCTCCTAGTTTGCTTCTGCTATATACTGTAACTCAGTTATACAACCCTTCTGTCTTTCTCGTAATCCAGTTAAGAACTACTGCAAAGGCAATAGTGTAGTACTTTGTTGCTCACGCATGGCAGGGAAAAAAGATTCGTGTAATCTTACTGTTTCCAGTCTTGCATCACTGACACTGTCTGTCAAGATCTGTAACAATTTGGCTGCAGCTGTTATCCATTTGTTGCATTTAGTTGGTTCTGTATGTTTTTAAGATCATTATTTATAGTCTACTTGGTGGTTTGTGTCTATTGCACCAATTCCGGTACTAATACCCGTACCATCTTTGGGTTATTGAGTAGGAACTTGCTCAATGTTCACTAATTGCTAAACAGTATCTGCTGTTCCGAACACTGTCTTCAACAGTTTTTCGCATGCACTTATCAACCCTCTCTTTTTTCTGAATCATTGTTCTCAGCACCAGGTCGATCACCTGCTTCAACTGCTCCCTCACTTTGTCATAAGAGAATTTCAATCCGTGGTACTCTTTCTGAACTTTCGCCAGAATTCTTTTCTTTCCCCAAATGTGTCTTCTGACCCATGCATCACATTTTTCGTCTTGTATACATTCATAGTCAATGCAAGTGTCACTGAAGTTCTGTTGTCTTGAGAACACAACCCGAGTTACAAGAGACTGGTTCTGTAATTCACCCCCTATTCCCCTCTTGTCAAGATGTAGGAACTGCAAGATTACCATAGTCTTCCTGGTTGCCCATGTTGGCACACCAACTGAGAGAAAGGAATTTCTCGTCACTTCCCCTTCCTCCCTCCAAAAGTGTTGATTCATAATAAAATACTACAGAACACTACAACAATGTAACCTCATTAACCTAACTAGTGTAAACAAGAAATTAATATCCAAAACAAAACAATGCGAACCCGAAGGGTCAGAAACAAGAAGTCAAAATGTACACAACAAACAAAAGGAAACTGAACATGTTGTCTTAATGTGTATGGTATATTGTGTCGACTCTGGTCTTTTTTAATTACTGGATTGTTACCTTCAACACCTGTGGTGTTGAAATCTGTGGCAAAGCATGAAAGAGATTGACTTGGCTTGTATGAATAATCAGTGTCTTCATTGGAAGCTGCTCCTTTACATTTGTCAGTGATATTATCTCTATCAGCTGTTATGGGCACCGGTATTAGCTAAAATCTTTCTTATTCTTCATTTTGTTACCCAACCCCACTAACTCGATATTGCACGAATTTCTCCTACGTTACCCTGTCTTTTTCTGATGTTTGAGTGCCTTTATATTTACTTCTTTGTCCTTCTGCCAAAATTCTCTTAATCATTTCATGAAGGTTTCCACTGACTCGTCGTTAGTACCTAACCTAGCTTTCAGAACTTCAATGGAGGTGCGATCTTTCTACCACATACGATCTTGTTTCATGAAAGATCTGTAACAGTGGTACTTTAGAGTTATACAATAAGACAATGTACTGAAGATAAATGTCCCAAGTATCTTGCTGACTATACATATAATGATTTAACATTTTAGAAATTGTGTGGTGAACTATATCCGCATGTCCATGTTGCAAATGTGTAGTGCAAAGTTTTTGGATATGAAGCAGGTGACGCAACGGCTTCAAGACGTCAGATATAAAATGTGTAACTTGATCTGAAATTATAGTATCAGTAATGCCAAATGTTAGTATGCAATATTAACCACCACGTTTTTGACTGGGCTTGAACACTGGTTCAGAATCGCTATCGCTACTACGAATCGTGAAATGTGATTCACAATTGTGAGAATATACTTATTTTCGGCTGATGTCCTGTAAAAAGGTCCAAGAAATCCAAACCAAGCATTTCAAAAGATTCGTCACTTCTGGCAATCTTTGTAATGGCATACGCTGGCGACTAAGATGTGCTTTTTTGCAAACATGGCAAGCAGTCTCTCACATACTGTTCCACCTGGCAACAACTAGTTATGTACCTGTTGCAGTACTTCACTTCTGAATGACGTACGAACCATCACACACAGCCCACACTTTGTACTTGTGCACAGCAAGTGACCATGTGTCACAAACTGTGGCCGAAATCTAAAAGCCCAACAGTCCATGTCAAGCTGCTTATGCCTTTTTTTAGTGCTTTCAGAGCTCCAATTTTCCTGTTTATAATCTCTGCATTAGTGCGCATCATCCTAGGTTTACGAACCACTTTATGATTAATCTAGCTTAGCTTCAATTCCAACTATGTTAATATACTAGTCAGGTCTTTCAATCCCAATATCCACTTAAAGGAAGCATTCTCAATAACTATCTTAAATATTTGTCAATATATAAATAACAACAGATGTAGGTAATACCATAAATAACAGCTATCACTTCTTTTTTAAGTCACTAAATAGTTGCGTTCTGCCTTGTTCAGTTGTCTCAATGCATACGCCACTACATTTTCTACATTATCCACGATTTTACTCAAAACAAAACCGACTGCCATATTGCTTGCCCTAACGGATAGGATAAACTCATGGTCAACGTTAGAAAATACCAACATTGGACTCAATATCAAAGCATGTTTTAATTTCTCAAATGTGGCTTGATATTCCGCTGACCACTCAAAATTCACTCCTTTCCTTAATAGATGATTCAAGGTCTCTTCAATTTGTGCAAAATCACTGATTAACTTCCTGTAATAACTGCAAGGGCTAGAAATGACTGCAATAGCTTTGCATCTGTGCTGATACAAAACTGCAAACTATTAATATCAGCCATGGTTCAGGGCCCTGTGTTGGCAGCAGAGCACGCCAAGCCTTGATTACACGGCCACCAGGCTGGCTTGCTGCTCTGCTCGATGCTACCTGCTTTCCATTATGAGCTCTCTCTTTCTCTGTCTCTCTCTCTCTCTTTCTATCTATCTGTCTATCTCCTTCTTCCCCCTCTCTCTACAAGTTGCTACTTGTGCTGCTTCCTAGCTGGCCATCAAAATACCCCATCGACTGAGGTACCAAGGAGCTAATTACGACAGTGGCTGCCCTGTTCTCCACCTACACGGAGCTGTGCCGTCAGCGGTAACGCCCTGCGCCATCCACGCACATAATAAATGAGCTCGGCCAGTGCTGAACTAAAGACTTGTTTGTTGCTGTCCACGCCCCAGGCTCCAGCACCAATTTGACGTTGCTGGTGCCACTCTGTCCATCAAACTCTCTCTGCTGCCCCCATGGCCCCACCTCACTTTGGTGTCGCACTACAAAGGCAATCTAAGAGATAGCTTTGTCCCCAACAGCGGCAGGGACACATCTACCACACTTGTGATACCTTGTGGAGAAGGAATTCAAATATGTGTGAATTTGTAATTAACAGTACAAACGAGCCCCCACAGAACTGTTTGCCACCCCCAGTGCACAAGAGAGTGTGATAATAACTGGACTACCACTAAAATTAAAATCCAATGCACACAAAATAAGAAAAGTCACCCATCATGCCCCCAAGGAACAAAATAAACAAGTGCCTGTGTGATAACGTTCGCTTAGTGGGAACCACATTTCCAGCACTATTTCGTTGTCGCTATGTTCCAGAGCATCATGGAGAAAACAACTGTATTCTCTCATCATCTAAGCTCATAACCGATTTTTTCTATCTCCTCTAAAATCATCTCTTCCCACTAACATTGATAAACTTATCTGCTGTTCTCGATTTTGTAAGCGAATTTTTCTAGATACTGGAACTTTTGAGACTGTTGTGGAAACATGAGCCGGCCGCTGTGGCCGAGCGGTTCTAGGAGCTTCAGTCCGAAACCGCGCTGCTGCTGCGGTCGCAGGTTCGAATCCCGCCTCGGGCATGGATGTGTGTGATGTCCCTAGGCTAGTTAGGTTTAAGTAGTTCTAAGTCTTAGGGGACTGATGACGTCAGTGACCTCAGATGTTAAGTGCCGTAGTGCATAGAGCCATTTGAAGTTTTTTTATTTTATTTTATTTTATTTTTTTTTTACAAATATAATACACGATAGGTGAACTGGACTAATTCCCTCAGCGATGTTTGATACAAACTCCAATTTAGCAACGCTCTAGCAGATGTTTTCACCTTATTCATGTATTTTCCAAACCATCTCATAGCCCCAAAACAAAAGGAATTTCCTCTTCACACAGCTGTTCATAGGAGCTCTTGATATTATTGTCCTGACCACGGTCTATACGAAACTTCCCCTAGTATGTGTATACAACATCTGCAGAATTACTACATCCCTAAATCCAAACACCTAATTCTCTTCATTCAGTGATACCAAATAACAGAAATTACACCGTTTCTGGAACAGAATCTTTGGACGACTCTCGTTCTTCCAACATCCCTAACCAAGGATGAGGTAGCTGACAGCGTATCACTTAGTGTCAGATTTATTTACAGAGACTTTGCCTGCAATCTCTTTAGCACTCTAGTGTTTACTCAATCCCAAGTAATGAGGTACTCCAATATTCTAATAAAAAATTCAGTTGCAGTAAAGGCTAACTGGATCATGGCCAATTTGCTGCTCACATCCTGCTGCCCACCTGAGGTTAAATGTAGCAGCCCCCCCCCTTTCCATCTACCCAGCCGGCGAAGCTGCTCGGCCAACTCAGACCAGACAGCATACCTGTGAGGGTCTGTCCAAGAATGGCAGCTTCATAGTGCATTTCATCCTTGCTCTACCATTCCTGCAACACGACAACAAAAGTATGAAACGACACAGAATATAAATATTACTACCTAATTAGAAACTCCACGCCAACACAACATACAACCATCCCCTTCTACGAGCTGTAGCACACGAAACGGTCAGAGATGGGAGCAATGGAGGTTGTGTGGGTGTACATCCTTAAAATATAAAAATATGTTTATTAATCCACATTCACAACACGAAAGATGAGACAAGCAAGTAATCAGTCCTCCACGTACCAAAAATGTAAAAGCTAATGTCTAATACATTCTAGCAGATAAGACACTCTGGGAAATAATATGCCCCTCTGAATTCCTCCTTCTTTACAGTTATGGAGGCACGAGATAACAGAGTAAATATAATAATACACGGAAGAGAAGAATGAGAAAACGTACAATAATGATCCTCAAATCACGAAACC
Source organism: Schistocerca piceifrons (assembly GCF_021461385.2). Lineage (NCBI taxonomy): Eukaryota > Metazoa > Arthropoda > Insecta > Orthoptera > Acrididae > Schistocerca > Schistocerca piceifrons. The sequence continues at coordinate 316,610,570 of NC_060142.1, read as the reverse complement.
TATCCTAAAAATTACAAGGCGTTCCAGTAGGCATAGTCAATATTCAGGAATATGACAGTAACTATTATTTGTAGCAGAACTCGTCATATGGACATGTGCGTTATTCTGAACAGTCTTCGAGATAGAACACATTTAATGTACATTATTAATTATATGTAGCTATTTATTCATGAAATGTAACAATAAATAGAAGATGTCTGAGAGAATTTACTACAGAATGGAATACCTGCCTGTACACAGGGCGCAACGAACTATAACCAACAAACTTCGATCGTTTCTAGAATGTATTTTGGGGAAAAAACTGACGACAGGAACGCGACACATCCGGAAACATCATCCAACGACGCTAGATAGAGGCTAATATCTGTCACTAAACCACTCCTCCGGTAGTAAACGCGTGTGTACATCCGCAGACCGCAATATGTACTTCTCGTAACGGACATGGCAATAGTATTTATGGCGTCAGATGGCGTAGAATACGCCTATTCATTCTCAACAACTCTGTAGGGAAGCTAGATGTTATGGTGCCAGATACGTCAGCGTACATATTCAGGTTTGCTATTAAATGGCGGCAGGCATTGGCGCCTATAACCATGAAGCATTACAATGCTGTTGGGTGACATTTCCGGAATTGTGTTACTATCCTCAGCTGTTCCTTAAGACTCCTCTGTAATTTCTCGAAGTTTATGGGTACAATTTTGTTTCAGCCTGCACAGAAGTTTAAGTGGGAGAACAGAAGTATTGAAAGAGAAAAAGTTTAACATGAAGAATCGTTTGATGTGAAATAATACTATGGCTCCGACAAAATACTATGTAATTTCATTTTTCTCTTTTAACACGCTAAACAACAATGTTTTTAATACAAAAATTCTTCATTTCTCAGAATAATAACGACAACCAGATTTACTGACTTTCCTTCGTTCGAGTGGTGAACGTAAACTGTGTTTCCTATTGGCGCTGTCTTAGCGCTTGTGTGTGAGTACAATTGTCACAACACTTCACTCAGAAACGGGTGACGGGTATGTCGAATTTTGTGAATTAAGCGTCTAAATCAGTGAGATTGGAGTAAAATAGATTCGAGCTTTGTTTAATAAAGGTACAGTAATTATTTTTTTATTCAGACTGAATGATAGAGAAATCGAACAGAAACTAAACGTTCGTTTGCCTAAAATGACGATAGCCTGCTTAAGGTAGTTGATGAGAAACAGAGGACACCATCACTGCTTGCTCTACTCCGCCGACGTGAATCGAAAATAAAAATCATTTTGTGAGTGTTTAGGGCGCAGTGTTTTCGAGCCAGAGAGAAGACGTCGGAGAACAGCTGATCACTCAAATACAGATACTGCGTTGCTCTTTCTTTCAAACAAGCTAAGCTCATAATGTTAAAATACCAGCAGTTTTATTGCTGGAATGAGAAGATGAACCTGCAAAACTAATGGAGATTCAGTCTGCCGCAAATACGGTTTGGCTGGAACGTTTCAAGAAAAGGAACATGTTTGCGGTGAAGGCAGCCAAGCCTTGTCTACTATGACTACGGGTTGCTTGTAGTCGATACCGATTTCAATACAGTGACAACATAAAGCGCCAACGGAAGTGGCTTAATTTATTGCTGCTTTCCAAGGAAAACTTGATCGTTTACTGGACTTTCATTTTTAGAGAGGAAAATTTCTATAGAATGAATTGAGGCATTGATAAGATTAAATTCAGATGAAGCTGAAAACTACTCTTACTTGTTATTAGGAAAAGTTTAAACCATGGTGTTCTTACAGTGTATGGACATTATCAAATGAATATACACTCAGGTAACAAAAATCATGGGATACCTCTTCACATTGTGTTGGACCTCCTTTTGCCTGGCGTAGTGCAGCAGTTCGACGTGGCATGGACTCGACAAGTCGTTGAGAGTCCCCTTCGGAAATGTTGAGCCATGATGCCTCTACAGCCGTCCACGTTATAGAAACTACTGGCAATGCACAATTTTATGTACGCACCTCTCGATTAAGTTGCATGAATAGTCAATAGGATTCATGTCGGCCAAGTTGTATGGCTAAATCATTCTCTTCAATTGTCTAGAATGTTCTTCAAACTAACCACGAACAATTGTGGCCGGTGACATGGCACATTGCCATCTACAAATGTTGCAGCGTTGTTTGGGAACACGAAATCCATGAATCCCTGCAGCCGAGAATAACCATTTCCATACAACGATCGGTTCAGTTGGACTAGAGGATCCACTCCATTCCAAATAAACTTAGCTCAAGCCATTAAGAAGCCACCACCAGCTTGCACAGTGCCTTCTGGACAACTTGTTCTCCATGGCTTCATGGGGTCTGCGTCACACTCGAACCTTACGATCAGCTCTGACTAATTGAAATCGGGACTTATCTGAGAAGGCCACGGTTTTTCAGTCTTCTAGAGTCCAACAGTCATGGTCACGAGACCAGGAGAGGCGCTGCAGGCGATGTCGTACTGTTAGCAAAGGCACTCGCGGCGTCGTTCGTCTAGTACCATAGCTTGTAAGAGGTATGCGCTGCCTGCGATATGTAAGCTATAAGAGAATCTGGGACCAAAGAGCAGTGTTGACTGCAGTACGAACTGTGTAGCAGTAGCAGTAAGTTGTTGCTAGCGAGCAGTCTGGTGCATCGTGTTGGCCGAGCCGGTCGCGGTGCAGCGACGCCGGAGCCTGAGTATTATTGTATAAGGTAAAAAGCAGCCTCGCGCATGTCTAGTAATGTTATGTGAACTCCCATGTAAATCTTTTAAAAATGTCCTAATAATAATCTTTGTAATATAAAGTAATTTCTAACAAGCATTCATTTCAATTTAAAGAATTTAATAATTTCTTCAATCCATGATCATTGAGATTGTTGCAAAAGAAAAATCAGTTGCTTCCTTTCATAAATAACAAATGTATAGGCCAGCATTGCACAGAGCTGTGCCGGAAAAAATCTATTGTAAGAGCAGATAGTTGGCGACTTTATCTAGGTGAGAATTTTTGCTTTTTATTCAGAATGATCTTACAGGGCCATGACGCAGCACTGCTGTCGTCCAAATTTTACCAGGTTACTGAATTTATTTTTTATTACGAGGTTTAGGAATTTTTCTGTTTCGAGCTTACATTAAATGAGAAAAGAATTTTGTGGGTGCATAAATGGGAACCAGTTTTGTTCTGAGGTTACATAAAAAATAGAATCATATTATTATTATTATTATTATTATTATTTATTAAATTTTTGTGGGGAGGTTACACTTGGCGACAACCGGCCAGGATCGTATTCTTTGTGAATCTCTGAGAAGTAGTCATATATCTGCTCTTATTTACTTAAATGTAGTTTGCATCTGGCGCAACGGATTTACTAATTTGTCACTCTTTCTTTCACAGATCATGGGCTATTTATTGCTCTTTGTTGTAATTGTGTTTGTTCTATTTTTTTTTTGCTTTGTCGTTACTTCATTTTTGAGCTTAATTTTGATTTGTGAAAAATGCCGCGAAAAACTGTTAACAGTACGTCGCGATGTGCAATGAGTGAGATAGCCGATTCGAATAATTTGATCGGTAATACTAGCGACACTCAGTGTCTTAATGATAATCCTCCATTTACAGACAATCAGTGCGTACCGACCACTAGTAATGATTTTAATCCTAATAATCAGCAAACAAATTCAATTATGTCCTCAGTAAATGTAACAATTGATGACGCGGCACGTTCCGATACAATGAACGCTGCTCAGTTTGACACACCCGGTTTGCAAAATTTGCATAGTGAACAGATAAATTTTTCTCACCAAGATGAACAATGTAGTCAAAATACGTCAGATTTATTTGATTCCGAGGTAGCGACCAACAGTGCACATCTGATTAGCAAACCTTTTCAAGAATCAGAGGATGACCAAATGGTTACACAAAATGTGACATATGTAGATACACCAACACACAGCACAGGGAATAGAGTGGGTAATGTTGGCATGGATCAAGTTATGGCATTATTGCTACAAGTTAATCAATCGAACAAACAACTTAATGAAAAACAAGACAACCTTAATGAAAATTTCAAACAGTTGAATGAAAAACAAGACAACCTTAATGAAAATTTCAAACAGTTGAATGAAAAACAAGACAACCTTAATGAAAATTTCAGACAGTTGAATGAAAAACACGACAAACTAAATGAACAGAACAAACAACTTAGTGAACAGATTGCAGCCATTGCCGTGCAATGCCATGGTACTAAAGAACAATTACGTGAGGAAATTAAGGCTTATGCTAGGAGCAGTAATGAAGAAATTAGGTCTGTGGCTCAAGAATTAAGTAATACACATGCAGCCACAACTAAAATACTTAGAGACGAAATTAGTGCAGTCGCTAAACAATGTTCTGAAAACGCAACACAGTTACGCGACGAGTTTAAATTAATCTCAGCAGAACTTTCACGTACACTGGATACGAAAGTAGACGCGAAGTTTGACCAACAGAACAGCCAGATTGATGAACGTTTTAATCACCACCTACAAAACAGTGAAACACGTTACCGTAAATTTATACAGAAACAGAATAAAGTAAAGCGACAAGTCATGGAAACAATTACTGCACAGAGACAGGAAGATAAGCGTAAATTGTTTACGAAAGCAAAAACATACGTAGACAACAATATTGCTACAGTATCAGACGAAATTAATACTATCAAACAGTTGAACACCGAATTACATGATGAAATCTCTGATCTTAAAACAAAAACAGACACACACACAGTAGACTTTCAGACAGTGACCGGCAGACTTAAACAATTAGAACTAATACAGGATCCCAATGCCATCAAAGCAGACATTAAGAAATTAAACAAAACCACACGTATAATACAAGAACAAATTAATGCTTGCGATACTAAAAACGATGATCAGGTAAAAGTACTGACTGAAAAATATGATGAATTGGCCAGTCGTATTGATGCTATCGAAAGTAATAATGACACCAAATCAGACGATACGTCACCAGTTTCGTTTAATCAAACACCTGAATTCCAAAATTTACAGCAGACAATCAGCGAGATAGGTTCGTCTAATAATACATTACGTAGAAAATTGTCATCTTTACAGCACGAAGTGACGGAAATGAAAAAATATTTTAGCCTTTAACTCATCACAGCATACGCCACTTTCCGAACATTTGTCAGACTCACACAGGCAGTATAATTTTAAGTAATTTACAGAGAGTACGTGAGTTACATTCCGAACAGTCACAGGCAAACAGATTATCATACAATTCTGAACCTGTTCACACATACAGAGACGATAATTTTTAATTTTGATTACAAGCACTTTCTATCCGTCAGGAAATTTAAAGTGTTTAAAAATGACAGAACACAGATTCACCCCTTGGATTGGATACAACAATTTAGCTTTGCTTTTCTACCAACTTGGCCCGTCACACACAAACTTGAATTTATTTGCAGTTTTTTGGAAGGCGAACCGGCAACTCGTATGAGACCGATCGCGAGACAATGCTATTCGGTAGAAGAATTTCAGAATGCCTTTCTGTCAGCGTATTGGTCGAAGACGACACAGCGCGGAATCAAGCATCAACTAATTAGTTTACCGAATTATGAGAACTCAAATTTTTCCACTGTCACGCAATGTTTTGAACACATGGTCCAACAAAACCAGTACTCAAGTGAACCATACAGTGAATCTGCACTTATTCAATTATGTATTTCTAAATTACCACGATCATTAAGAGTGTCACTTTTAACGGGTCAGCAGAAAGAAAACATTTCGGCATTCAGAGATCTGTTACAGCTTTTGGAAGTTCAGCAATCAGATTATTCCTTCATAAACAAAAATTTTTCACATCACAACCAAGGCCAACCAACGTACAGTAATTACGATCAGCCAAGCTATTTCAATAGTAAAGGTAATAGACGCTCCAGGAACGACAACCACCAGAACTTTAATAACAGACAAAATTTTAATTATCAGTATCGTCAAAATTATCAGCAACAGGAACCACAGTTTGGTAACAATAGACGCTTTTCACCGCAACGGCATCAAAGCCAGCCGGTTAGAATACCTAACCAACAATATAATGTACAAGGTCAACCGAGCTACCTACACGTATAGCGTCGGCCACGCCAAACAGTAACGCACAGCAACAAAGAAATAACTACGTACAGAAAACACACCATTTCAACTCATATCGCAATGCACCGTATAGAAATGACTATCATGACAGACGTAAAAGTAATGAGCACAGTTTTCAGCGTACGTTCAATAACAGTCGGTCTTACCAGTAGCAAAATCATCTGCAACAACAGATTATCATGAATGAACCAGACAGTCGGTATCATCCCGAACCTAATGCATCACGACGAAATAACAGAACAGTACAAGTAGTCGAAATGCCACAGTATCCTCCCGCAAATAATAGCACGTCCGGTAGAATCTGACTAGATACGGTACAGGTTGCATCTTCCAGCAACGCAAGCAATACTTTTGACACAGAGAATTTTGTTCACGAAAATGTTATTACTTTTGACGACATCCGAGACACTCTTTTGCAGGAAAGACCAGTTATTCAAAAAACCATTTCGCACCCTGTCATTGAAATAAAGATAGGATCATCCAAATTTTCAGCAGTAATCGATTCTGGATCTCCTATGTCAGTTATAAATGAGGAAAATTTCAATGAATGTAACAAAGGGAATACCTATCCTACGTTACCAGTAGGCAAAACTAAAGTAAAAGGTGCAGTATCTGGTAAAGGAGTAGATGTAAAATTACAGACACACTTATCATTTTGTATTGCAGGTCATACGTCTCACTCAAATTTTCGGATTGTTCCCTTATTGACAACAGACGTTATTTTAGGTACGAATTTTCTGGTACAACATGACGCAATTATTGACTTTCAGAACTCCTATTTAATGTTAAAGGATGAAAATGTACAACTGGCTTTAGAATTTCAGCACTCTTTATCTGCAGAAGAACAAATAATTAATCGTACTGAGGTCATTTCCGCATCACGTAACATAGACTGTCATTCCACATTGTTCACAGATACGTACGTACACAACTATAATACTCCAGTCGAAGCCGACTATGACGTTATACAAATGATTTATGATAAACAGAGCAGTGCAAATACAGACGACGAACGCACACAACTACGCAAAATTCTTTTACAGCCAGCTCCAGTTTTTGACAACGTCCCTGGTATTATGTCCGGTTTTATGTATGAATTTCAAGTTAAACAGCACGACACGTGCGAGTCGCATTCTGTCACGTGCTGAACGCAATTATTCTGTCACAGAACTTGAAACATTATGTGTTGTATGGGCATTTACGAGATTTCGGTATTTCTTTATGGAAGACATACGACCGTTTACACAGATCATAGAGCTATACAGTTTTTACTTTCCGCTAAATTTACACACGACAGATTAAGCAGATGGAAACTTTATTTACAGGAATTTAATTTTACAGTTGTTCACATTCCCGGTACACAAAATATTGTAGCAGACGCACTATCCCGTTCTCTCAGCAACAATCGGCAAGACATCGCAACCAACTTCTGCAAAGCAAATTTAAGCGTCATGTATATTCAACAAGTTGCATTTGAAAATTTCATTTCGTCGTCATTACGAGACATAGCACAAGAGCAGAGTAAATACAACGTATGGAAAGAATTGAAACACCTTTGGCAAGATAGGAATAATGTTACCATTAGAAACCGTTACACTGTACGCAATAATATTCTGTTCCGCCGCTCTCACCCTGACAGCAACAATTGGTTATTATGTATTCCTGACGAGCTTGTTAATTTGGTATACTCATTTAAGTTACGCACATTACGGAGCCAGAAAATGTTTTCTTATACTGAGACAGAACTGTTATTTTGCCAACTTGGAGAAACGTATTCGACGAGTTTTAGCGTCATGTAAAATTTGCCAGAAAGCTAAGTCAGACACGACTTCACATATTCCTCCGTTACATCCCATTGTACCTGTTAAATTGAGACACATGGCCGCTGTAGACATTTTTGGTGCGATTCCCAAAACCAATAGAGGTTTTTGCTATATCTTTGTCGCTGTTGAACTCACTTCAAAATTTGTTACCTTCACTCCGTTACGCAAAGCTACGCCTAAAACTGTTTCGAAAGCATTTGTAAAACATTTTCTATTTCATGTAGGGCATGTATTGAAAGTAATTTCCGACAATGGATCACAGTTTCGATCTGCTGTATGGACACGTATGTTACGAGCTGGAAACATTTCTCCGATCTGTATATCCATGTACCATGCTTCTTCGAACCCTTGTGAACGATTAATGAAAGAAATTGGTAAACTGTGTAGAATGTACTGCCATAAAAAACATATTGATTGGGACACATACATATTCTCATTCCAGGATGTAATTAATTACATACCAAATGAATCTATTATGCTATCTCCGTCTCTTCTACTGAAAAATGTTGAACCACCTAACAAAATTAAAGAATTAGTATCCTTTCCTACATCTCGTCGACTACGACACCATGAAATAATTGACATTGCGCTGAACAACATCAAACGTGCCGCAGAGCGTCGGAGAAGACAGCAAAAACAGGTTTGTACACGCCGTGACTTTCACATTGGACAGAAGATATTAGTACGCACACATTATTTATCCAGCAGAGGAAAGAGTAGATGTAGTAAATTTGAGCTTTTATACGCAGATCCATATCGAATTCGCAGCATTCCTCACCCCAATGTAGTACACGTCGAAACTCTGAGAACCAGAAAAAGTAAAGGCAATCACCATGTCTCCAATATTAAACCGTTTATTGAATGAACATACTTTATGATTTATCACACAGTAATGGCAATTCCTAATTTTTATATGACCAATGATGCAATTATATTTATGTGACTGCTTACTGATGATTATCATATTTTTTCTTGGCAAGTGCCCGGCAAGGTAAGGTTAGCATGTCGCTTTTCTTGTCGTTATATATCAGACCGTGCACATTTTCCATTTTTCATGTATGTATGATTGTTTTCGTGTTTGTTTGTATGCACTATGAAATGTTTAAGATGTAACAAACACCAGTTGACTTTGACATTTTGCCTTATGATATCTCAATATCGTGACTATTTTACATTTTTTTTGTTTTTTGTTTTTGCTACTGCATTATGAGACTGTGTGTACATTTTTTGCACCTGAACACTGTCTATGTTTTTGACCTAATACGTTTTCTGTCATGCTATGCTGTATGCTTAATTATATCACTAGAAACCTGTTTTTATTTAATGGGTATATGATTTAAATGCAAGACATTAATCATTGTTCATTATTTTCCGAAAGCAATAACGTGTAAAAGAAATAAATTAAACAAACCACAGTGGATTACTAGGAAATGGGAATTTCACCTTCGGAATGAACGAAAGAAGATGCAATATCTCGTCATGAAGAGTAAATGGATCAGAATTAACAAGCTTTAACAAGAATATACTATACACATCGTATGATAGCAGTCTTAACTAATTTTTTTCTTTCAGAATACGAGGCGATTGATGCAGGCTGTCAGACAGAACTACACATCTTAGTTTTAGTGATGAAATATGCTAGAAATAAGAAACTCTATACTATGAATAGTTATATGAACTAAATGGTAATATGAATAATGAATAATGAAGTGTCTTTTTGCAGATGATAATGAATGATGGTGAATCGTTATATGAAGAATATGCTAATATGAATAATGAAGTTTCTCTTTGCAGGTGATGATAGTAATGAAGTTATGGTGATATGAATAATGAAGTTTTTCTTTGCAGATGAGAATAATGATGAAGTTTATATATTTACTGATAGTTAAGAAATGCTATGTAGTTATTTAAGTATTTGTTGCAGTTCGTTTTGACAGTATGTCTTATGTTGCATGGTATAATGACTGAATGTTTTGGAAAGGACGGCTAGAGTACATACATATTGAGTACACGTTACATTACCTGTTAATTCGAAGTTTACTACTTTTCAGCATAATACGCGATTCTTCTTTCAGCTTAACAATCCATTTTGTATTTTTTCTAGGAGAAGCTATTCGTGAAATTAATGTGCTATAAGCAGTTAGTCATTAAACCTGTGCTAGTACTTGCATTTTTTTACCCATTTGTGTGTGTCATTCATGAATGTGATCACATATACTCTACTTGTTTCATAACCTTGCTATAGCTGACTCATGATGAATGACATTACCTATCCTCATTTGCAGCAATAAGTCAAAAGCAAATATTTTCATGCCCCAGCAATACATTGCTAGCACAAAAAAAAATGTATTACCAGTCTCAAATAATGCTACCAGTTTAAGAGAGTTCTGAGTAATACTGAATGATGTTTTCTAACCACAGACCTTGAGTGATAGTTACAGTGTGTTACATTTTAAATATGTCTTATGTCACTGGAATGATGAGTTCTGAGTAATACTGAATGATGTTTTCTAACCACAGACCTTGAGTAATAGTTACAGTGTGTTACATTTTAAATATGTCTTATGTCACTGGAATGATGAGTTCTGAGTAATACTGAATGATGTTTTCTAACCACAGACCTTGAGTAATAGTTATAGTGTGTTGCATTTTAAATATGTCCTATGTCACTTGAATGATGAGTTCTTTGTAACACTGAGTGATGTTTTGTAATAATGCATAAATACTATGCCAATAATTTCTGTAAATAATATTTTTGTTATACTCTATAAATGCTATGCCAATAATTAACTCTCATTTTGAATGATGACTTCTGAATAATACTGAATAATGTTTTATAAAAATATAAAAATTGTTTGTAACTGGCCAATGAGTGCCAATAATTATTTTAAATATGTCGTTTGTCACTTGAATGATGAAAAATGCTTTGTAATATTCAATACTTGCTATACGTTTAGTAACTGGCCAATGAATGCCACTGTTTCTTAAATTTTTAATTTGTATTTGTCACCTACATCTTATTATATACAAACGAATACCAGTAGCTTGATGCTACATTCATTAGCTCCTGTTTTGAATGATGACTTCTGATGGTTTGTAACTGGCCAGTGAGTGCCAATGATTACTATAACTAGATGAATTATGTAAATGGTATGCCATTAATTAACTCTTGCTTTGAATGATCACTTTTAAATAATGTATAAAAATGGTTTGTAACTGGCCAATGAGTGCCAATATTTACTGTCATCAGATGACTTATGAATAATATTCTGTAATACTCCATACATAGTACAGAAATATTTAGTAACTAGGCAATGAGTGCCAACAATTAGTCGAATCGGTTGATAGACTAGTGTCATTCTCAATGATGACTAGTGTGAGACTTAATGTCCTTCACCTTCTGACCTAATTACCAGAAATTACTGGAATATACGTTTGTCCTGTCTATCCTTATGATCATGGAGCACTATATTTGGTTTCTGCACTAATTCTACATTGGTGAAAGAGTGCGGTGTTGACACATCATGGTGTCCACCACCTTGAACAATGCAGATGTTATTATGGTTACACTGTTTGGTGTACCTAATGTACTACCAAAATGATAACATGGAATATTAATACGACATTTCAGTGTCTTGGCTACACTGATTAATACTTCAGGGAAGAGAACTTCAGATTGTCTCACTCGGTGTTGTGCTTCTGTAGAAAAATATGGACTTTCAGTGCAGCTAAGTGCAACTTACTGTGCTACAAGCATAATGCAATCCTTCCCTTTCCTATCCTAGTTCTTGTAATGGTAAAAAAAAATACTACAGTGCGTATGCACTTTATGTCATTTGTTAATATGTTTTGTACTCATTGCGTATACATTTTGTCATTGCTTGATATGTTATGTACTCAGTGCATGTGCACTCTATTTCATTTCATGTTTTGCACTTATATATATGTATATACTCTGTGACTGTCAACTTAGTTAATTAAGTAGATTTTAGAAAAATTTGTTGCTCATGGCAAGTCCAATTGACTCACCATCGCTGCCAAATTTTTGCCCCCCCCCCCTCCAGTGGAGGGTTATGTAAGAGATATGCGCTGCCTGGGATATGTAAGCTATAAGAGAATCTGAGACCAAAGAGCAGTGTTGACTGCAGTACGAACTGTGTAGCAGTAGCAGTAAGTTGTTGCTATCAAGCAGTCTGGTGTATTGTGTTGGCTGGGCCGGTCGCGGTGCAGCGATGCCGGAGCCTGAGTATTATTGTATAAGGTAAAAAGCAGCCTCGCGCATGTCTAGTAATGTTGTGTGAACTCCCATGTAAATCTTTTAAAAATGTCCTAATAATAATCTTTGTCATATAAAGTAATTTCTAACAAGCATTCATTTCAATTTAAAGAATTTAGTAATTTCTTCAATCCATGATCATTCCGATTGTTGCAAAAGAAAAATCAGTTGCTTCCTTTCATAAATAACAAATGTATAGGCCAGCATTGCACAGAGCTGAGCCGGAAAAAGCTATTGTAAGAGCAGATAGTTGGCGACTTTATCTAGGTGAGAATATTTGCTTTTTATTCAGAATGATCTTACAGAGCCATGACGCAGCACTGCTGTCATCCAAATTTTAACAGGTTACTGAATTTATTTTTTATTGCGGGGTTTAGGAATTTTTCTGTTTCGAGCTTACATTAAATGAGAAAAGAATTTTCTGGGTACATAAATGGGAACTAGTTTTGTTCTGAGGTTACACAAAAAATAGAATCATATTATTATTATTATTATTATTATTATTATTATTATTATTTATTAAATTTCTGTGGGGAGATTACAAGCTCTTTAACGCCAAATTTCGCCGCACTGTGCTGCTTGTGGAACGAAGTTTGGGTTTAAAGTACTGTCGACATCGAGGAAATTAGAGACGGAGGACATGTAGTCCCCTCCCCCCCCCCCCCCCGTCCGACCCCTTATGGCACCAAACTGCTGAGGTCATTGGTCCCTAAGCTTACGCACTACTTAATCTAACTTAAACTAACTTACGCTAAGGACAACACACACACCTATTCCCGAGGGAGGGCTTGAACTTCCGATGGGGGGGGGGGGGGGAGGGGAGCGACGCGGACCGTGACAAGGCGCCTCAGACCGCATGGCTACCCCGCGTGGCAAGAACAAGTTCGAATTGTGTCAAGGGTGTAAAAGGAAACCGGCCGTGCCCGTTCAAAGGAACCATGCCGGTATTTGCCTTGAGCGATTTAGGGATAGTTTTGCTTGTCTGTTGACACTGACAACTCTAAGCCAACATCGCTGCCCTCGGTCGTTAAGTGATTGAGTTGCACGTAGTGAAAGATAATGTATGCAGTTTGGACTCTCGGCACACTCTTGACATTGTGGATCTCGACATATGAATTACCTATCGATTTCCGAAATGGAATGTTCCGTGTGTCTACCTCCAACAACCACTCCGCGTTCAAAGTCTGCTAAATCCCATCATTGGGCCATAACCACGTCGGGAACAATTTCACATGAATCACTTGAGTACAAATGACAGCTGCAGCAATGCATCTACATCTACATATATACTCCGATATTCACCAAACGGTGTGTGGAGGAGGGCACAATTCGCGCCAAAAAAGTCATATTCCACCCCCCACCCCAGCGACCCCTCTGTTCTACTCGCGTATCGTGCGAGGGAAAAACGACTGTCTGAACGCCTCAGTACGAGCTCATTGCGCGATTTGGATGATTGTGGTTATAATATATGCTCTACATCCTCGACGAATATGGGATTTTGGAATTTAATGAGCAGTCCCTTCCGTTTAGCGCGTCATCTATCTGCAAGTGTGTCCCACTTCTAACTTTGTATGACATTTGTAACGCTCTCGCGATGGCTAAATGTAGCTGTCACAAATATTGCCGCTCTTCTTTGGACCTTCTCAATCTCTTGAATCAGACCCAACTGGTAAGGGTCCCATACAGACGAACAATACTCTAAGACTCGACGAACTAACGTATTGTAAGCTATTTCCATTTTTGAAGGACTGCATCGCTTCAGGATTCTATCAATAAACCGCAATCTAGAGTTCGCCTTGCCTGTTACTTGTGTAATCTGATCATTCCATTTGAGATCATTTCGAATAGTCACACCCAGATACTTGACGAATGTTACCGCTTCCAAAGACTGGGCATTTATTTTGTACTCGTACATTAATGGGGATTTTCGCCTTGTTATACGCAGTAGGTTACACTTACTAATATTGAGCGATAACTGCCAGTCATTACACCACGCATTTATTTTCTGCAAATCCTCGTTTGTTTGTTCACAACTTTCGCGTGATACTACTTTCCTGTAGACTACAGCATCATCGGCATACAGTCTAACGACTCTGTCAATACCAACAACCAGATCGTTTATGTAAATCGTAAAAAGCAGTGGACCTATCACGCTGCCCTGGGTCGCACCTGAAGTTACGCTTGTTTCTGTTGAAGTCACCCCACTCAGGAAGACATACTGTTCTCTTTCTGTTAGATAACTTTCTATCCAGCCGCATATGTCATCGGATAGACCGTAAGCGCGCACTTTCTGGAGCAAGTGACAGTGCGGAACTGAGTCGAACGCCTTTCAAAAGTCGAGAAATATGGCATCAGCCTGGGCGCCGGTATCTAGAGCCTGTTGTATATCATGCACAAAGAGGGACAGCTGTGTCTCGCATGACCGCTGTTTCCTAAAACCGTGCTGATTTCTGCAGATAAGCTTCTCAATGTCTAAAAGGTCATTATGTCTGAACACAAAATATGTTCCATGATTCTACAACAAATCGATGTCAATGAAATTGGCCGGTAATTATGTACATCCGATTTTCTACCCTTTTTATAGATTGCTATGACCTGGGCCTTCTTCCAGTCCCGTGGAACTTTCTGCTGTTCCAATGATCTCTGATAGATGATGGATAAGAATGGTGCTATATTTGTAGCACAGTCAACATATATAATCTTACGGGGTACTGTCTGGGCCAGATGCCTTCCTGACGTCTAAGGATCTTAACTGTTTTACAATCCCAGATACACTAAACACTATGTCAGACATCCTTGCGTTTGTTCGATAACTGAAAGGGGGAATGGTGCTGCAGTCCTCTGCCGTAAACAAGTTTTTGAAAGCTAGGTTTAGAATTTCGGCCTTCTGTTTATCATCATCAGTTACATTACCCGTACTCTCAGCAAGAGAAGGTGTTGAATTATTTGTAGCGTTCATAGATTTAACGTACGACTATAATTTTTTGGGTTATTTTTAGAATCTGCAGATAAAATATTGCTTTCAAATTCGTTAAAAGAATCTGTCATTGACCTTTTGACAGCCGCTTTCATTTCACATAATTTCTGTTTGTCAGCGGGGCAGTGACTACCTTTAAAACGACAGTGCAAAATACTCTGCTGTCTCAGCAACTTCCTAATATGTTTGTTGTACCAAGGCGGGTCCTTTCCCTCCACTTTATTTTTGCTAGGCACATACTTCTCTAGCACGTGGTGGACTATACCTTTAAATTCAGACCAAAGATGCTCAATATCTCTGTGTCCCGCATGATTGCTTGGAGCTGACCATGAAGATATTCATTAATTTGCTTTCCCAAACAAGAAAACTCCCTACGCTGTTTTTTTTCCAACTTCCACTGACTTAGAAGACACAACTACGTTATGGTCTCTAATACCTTGTTCTAGATTAAGTTCCTCAAAAAGATCAGGTCTGTTTGTCGCTCAGATATCCAATATGTTCCCATATCGAGTTGGTTTTCTATCCAATTGCTCAAGGTTGTAAGTTGAGAGCGCTTCTAGAATGACTTCACACGAGTCTTTGCTTCTGCCTCCTGTGGTAGTCTTCTAATTTTCCCAGTCAATGTATGCCAGATTAAGGTCTCCACCTATAACTAACGGATAATCTGGATATTTATATCCTATGTACTCAAGACTTTCCCTGAAACGTTCTGCGACGGTTGTTGCGGATGCTGGTGGTCTATAAAAACATCCTAATGCAATGGTCAATCCTTGTCTGATTGACAGCATTATCCAGACTATTCCACATTCGATCTCAATTGTGTTTAAAAAGCTTTTAACTGCAATGAACACACCACCTCCCATAGCATCAGTCCTATCCTTCCTAAACATTATGCAATCCGAGTTCAAAATTTCACTGCTATTTATATCTAGTTTCAACAAGCTTTCGGTTCCTAATACAATATTGGCATTGTTACTGTTTATTTCGGAGAGTAACTCGGGGATCTTGCCACAGACACTTCAGCAATTTACTAACATGAGATTTAGCATTTTTAAATTCTTTGGAATGACCTGTTTAGGCGAACTAACAATTTTCGCAGTTGGCAGACCCACATCAGTATCATGAACTGGTAATTTTTCAGGCGAGCCGTTTGTTTTCCGTGGGGAGGAACCTAATCTAAAAAACTCCCGTGTCCACGCCAGAAGTACTGTGCTACCCATGTAGCTGCTTACCGTGTGTAGCACACCCCTGAGCTATCGAGGGGCGTCCTGCAACCTTCCACCCCATTGTGTAGGTCGAGAAATCTACAACCATTTTCGTCACAGAGTCGACGTAGCCTCTGGTTTAGATTCTCCACTCGACTCCAAACCAGAGGACCCCGGTCCACCTTGGGTACCGCCCGTGTATACCTTATATATGCAACCCAACCGCACATGGATATGTGCACATCGCTATCCCACGCCTTTTGTCGCCTCAGAGTATGGCGACTAAAATAACTAGTGGGGCGACTGCCGTGTTCACCGATTAGATTTTGTTCGATCAGCGATTTCTGCGGGAGATGCGTAAGCTCGTAGTTATTGTTAACAATCACCCAGCATAAAGCGGATATTTTTTGTTTCCGATTACCACAAGTGTTTCACAGCGTTGTGATTAAGGCGTTGTACAAAACTTGAAATTTCACTATCGAGAGCAACTGTCGCAAAAATATTTAATCGAAATCGAAGCAAAAGAATTTTTCTCCATTAATTTATTAAGTGCTTTAATATATTGAATTTTGTACGGAATTTTGTGACACCAAAGATGGATGAAAATTGTTTGTATCATGCTGTATTCTTCAACGTACTTGATTGTTTGGCGCTCAATAATCGGCGGTATTGAAACTTAGATGGCATTGTTAGACTGTTTTACATTATTGCTGAATGGATTTGTTGTGCTCGATTATAATACGAGCTACGAGCATCGCCAATTATAACAGACGAAGACAGTTTAGAGATCGTCCAGAGCTGAAAAGAATGCATCCAAGAAGATGATGACGATGACGACGAATTTGTAAATGAAATGAACACTGTAGTTCTTGTCCCAAGTACATCGTGAATGAAAAATATCTTTAAACGTATGCATGGCTCTTTCGATGTGCATACGAACGGCAAAATGAATAAAGTACTGGTTGTTATAGAACAATTTGTCGAAAACCTGATACTGAAAGAGACACTGTTAAAAGCAATGCCAGGCATTTTCCCTGAAAAGCAATAATATATTTTCATACGTAAAAAGTAAACTTTATTAGGAAATTGAATTACTGTATTGTAGTGAAATTTGATGAAGGTGAAAATATGTTCTTTCTCTCATAGTTTAGTTAGTCCATTTGATGGTTAAAACTAGTTTTATATTAATCTCAAAAGATCGGAGTTCGAAAACCTTCTTCTTTCCTGATCGATAACACTCTTCAACTAAAACTTCTTTAAAATTGATTGATTTCGAAAATGGATCCCATGAACCGAACAATGTCCAAGTTTACCTAGTTTACCTTAGAACCTACGATTTTCAAAGTTCAGTTTCTATTTGTAGAGGTATTTGCCCGGATGCTAAAAATGAAAACAATAAGTTTTAACAAGTCATCTTCATAACACATTTACACTAATAAAAGTGAAAAAGGTGACGTATGAATTTTTATTGGCCTTAAACGCCCCATTCACTACAAATAATGTACATACTTACCAATGAGTGACGAACGTTCCAAAACAATGCCTGTATTGTATACGGGAACACAGTTACCCACTTCTGACCTTCACGAAACGGAGAATACGGTTGTTTGATGTGAATTTCGTAAAACAAACACACGCCGTATAGCTTGACGATCCTAAGTCTTTTGTGTATCCAGCCCACTACCCCTAATACTTTGCTCCAGGTGCCCAAAATTTATCGGTAACGGTAGCACCAAAGAGAGCTGGGACGTAGACTCCCAGCAGTATTATTTTAAAGGGATATAACGTGTTCCATCGACCACGAAACGGTCAACACAAAATTCTTCGAATGTGAAAAGATATAGAGCCTTGCTCAGTTCGGTTTTAAGTAGTTTTCGCTGTAAATAGTGTCGGCCTAGAGGATGCAGCTTCGGTGTACTGTGATTGTCGCTACACCCGTTACTTAAAAGTTTACTTAGTTGCTGTAGTTTTGCCATGTTTTGGCACCATGATACTATATTTCTTACTTTAATTGACATCAAATTGGAATCGAATTCGATGGTACCACACATCCATCCCATGCATTATGTAGGTACTGGAGGACAGTTATAGGGGTTTAGTGTCCCATCGATGGCACGTTCAATGGAAGCACAGCGCGACCTCACATTGTACATAGATGAAGACAGAAATAAATCGTGTTTTTTTTTCATCCCGTAACTTGCCTTAAACAATTGTGCAAAATAGTAGAAAACTCGAATTGCTCTTCATTTATGGCAGGTCAGCGTCTTTACCGACAACCACCTTATTCCGTGCGGGTGCAACTGAATATTTAGCGTAATACTGCTGAAAGCTACTAATCAATAAATCGAGTCGGTTATGGATCTAAAGATTTCCCCTGGAGACAGAGGCATCTGCAGTCCAGCAAAGAGTGTCATATCTTCACTAGGAAACCCACGCGTCTTACCTGCTGACAGGTACTTCAGATACACTCGTTGGCTTCGTTTCTAGCGCTTTGTTTGTTACTTTCCTGTTTCGGCAGTTTACATTCCACGTAAAATAACTGAGCTCAAAGATTCTGGTTAAAAGTTCCAGCTAAGTTAGCATATCTCTCTCTTCTTTTTTATGTTTTACAGAAGTATTCTTCACATTAAAGTTGGAGGTGTGGCAGTGACAGTTTTTATCGACTCGCTTTCGTATCTGTTCCCCCTCATAAGGAGATTACTTAGCCAAACGCTATTATGCTGGACGTCCAGTCACTTTGCGTAAAGGTGGCACTACTGTCTGTGTAATCTCGTTTCCCTCCCATTATTCCCGCCAGGTACACAGAAGACATAATACTGAGTTACTTATAAGGAAGCACCTAGTTAAGATCTCTCACAATCGACGTTTTACTGAACCCAAAGCAATTCAGTGGAGAACGGTATTTGACAGGATATCTGAATTAAATTACCTCCGATGTTCAGGCAAGTAATTTTTGCAGACAGTACGACCGTAAAATGAATGGGTAAACGGTTTCGCCTTCGCTTGCAGAGACATAAAATTTTACGTGCACTTAGAGATTAGCTGCCTCAGTGATGTTGTGAGACAGTGCTCCGACCAAGAGTAGAGACAACCAGCCAGTAAACGTCTGGAGAGAGATAAGTCTTTACTTATACCACTTATTTTGCACGGTAAGTGAATAACAGGTGGATGTAGAAAGAAACTAAATCCTGAGCGAGGCATGCCCAAATATATTCGATGAGTCCTGCTGTATGTTAACGTGGAACTGAAAGTATATTTCACACCAATTAAGAAATGAAAATGGGATGCACAGGGTGTGGTTCATCATCAGAGTTAAACAACAGGTTCCCTTACAGCTGACTAGATAAGTTATTCCTCAGGGCAGGGTTGGGTTGGGTTGTTTGGGGGAAGAGACCAAACAGCGAGGTCATCGGTCTCATCGGATTAGGAAAGGGCGGGGAAGGAAGTCGGCCGTGCCCTTTCAAAGGAACCATCCCGGCTTTTGCCTGGAGCGATTTTTGGGAAATCACGGAAAACGTAAATCAGGATGGCCGGACGCTCGATTGAACCGTCGTCCTCCCGAATGCGAGTCTAGTGTCCTCAGGGCATAGTTAGGTAAGACCATGTGTAGTAAAGGACTACGGTGTTCAAACCATCCATCCAGTTGAAAACAGTTTTAAATTTAACAATCATATACTAATGTTTTTTTATTGGTATGCCAAGGAATTCGTTATTTTGAACTAATTGCAATGCTGTACACAAGAATTAGAGAAAAATGTCTTAAAAATAAAATGAAGCAATGGAAAAATGTAGATGACAAAAAAATGATGACCTTGATTTATTGGTTTATTTATTAATCATGTACTGCGGAACCTTGAGAAACAAACTTATTAGGTCATGGAACGAGTCAGTACATGTATACACGTATGTATTGGGGACCTAGAAACGACGGAGGGGCTCTGTCCCGCCGTAGCCCTCAGTGGTTCACAACCCCAAGGGAGCCACAACAGTCCATCCACCCCACCGCCGTTCCACACCGAACGCAGGCTTCTTGTGCGGTTCGGCCCTCAGTGGACCCCCCCCCTCTCCCCTCTCCCACCCCCTAGGAAAATCCATACTAGATGAGTATAGCCCCAAATGTTTGCGTGGTACAATAACCATGGACCTTGCCGTTGGTGGGGAGGCTTGCGTGCCTCAGCGATACAGATAGCCGTACCGTAGGTACAACCACAACGGAGGGGTATCTGTTGAGAGGCCAGACAAACGTGTGGTTCCTGAAGAGGGGCAGCAGCCTTTTCAGTAGTTGCAAGGGCAACAGTCTGGATGATTGACTGATCTGGCCTTGTAACAATAACCAAAACGGCCTTGCTGTGCTGGTACTGCGAACGGCTGAAAGCAAGGGGAAACTACGGCCGTAATTTTTCCCGAGGGCATGCAACTTTACTGTATGATTAAATGATGATGGCGTCCTCTTGGGTAATATATTCCGGAGGTAAAATAGTCCCCCATTCGGATCTCCGGGCGGGGACTACTCAAGAGGATGTCGTTATCAGGAGAAAGAAAACTGGCGTTCTACGAATCGGAGCGTGGAATGTCAGGTCCCTTAATCGGGCAGGTAGGCTAGAAAATTTGAAAAGGGAAATGGATAGGTTAAAGTTAGATATAGTGGGAATTAGTGAAGTTCGGTGGCAGGAGGAGCAAGACTTCTGGTCAGGTGACTAAAGGGTTATAAACACAAAGTCAAATAGGGGTAATGCAGGAGTAGGTTTAATAATGAATAGGAAAATAGGAACGCGGGTAAGCTACTACAAACAGCTTAGTGAACGCATTATTGTGGCCAAGATAGATACGAAGCCCACACCTACTAGAGTAGTACAAGTTTATATGCCAACTAGCTCTGCAGATGACGAAGAAATTGAAGAAATGTATGATGAAATAAAAGAAATTATTCAGATAGTGAAGGGAGACGAAAATTTAATAGTCTTGGGTGACTGGAATTCGAGTGTAGGAAAAGGGAGAGAAGGAAACGTAGTAGGTGAATATGGATTGGGGCTAAGAAATGAAAGAGGAAGCCGCCTGGTAGAATTTTGCACAGAGCACAACTTAATCATAGCTAACACTTGGTTTAAGAATCATGATAGGAGGTTGTATACATGGAAGAACCCTGGAGATACTAAAAGGTATCAGATAGATTATATAATGGTAAGACAGAGATTTAGAAACCAGGTTTTAAATTGTAAGACATTTCCAGGGGCAGATGTGGACTCTGACCACAATCTATTGGTTATGACCTGTAGATTAAAACTGAAGAAACTGCAAAAAGGTGGAATTTAAGGAGATGGGACCTGGATAAACTGAAAGAACCAGAGGTTGTACAGAGTTTCAGGGAGAGCATAAGGGAACAATTGACAGGAATGGGGGAAAGAAATACAGTAGAAGAAGAATGGATAGCTTTGAGGGATGAAGTAGTGAAGGCAGCAGAGGATCAAGTAGGTAAAAAGACGAGGGCTAGTAGAAATCCTTGGGTAACAGAAAAAATATTGAATTTAATTGATGAAAGGAGAAAATATAAAAATGCAGTAAATGAAGCAGGCAAAAAGGAATACAAACGTCTCAAAAATGAAATCGACAGGAAGTGCAAAATGGCTAAGCAGGGATGGCTAGAGGACAAATGTAAGGATGTAGAGGCTTATCTCACCAGGGGTAAGATAGATACTGCCTACAGGAAAATTAAAGAGACCTTTGGAGATAAGAGAACCACTTGTATGAACATCAAGAGCTCAAATGGAAACCCAGTTCTAAGCAAAGAAGGGAAAGCAGAAAGGTGGAAGGAGTATATAGAGGGTCTATACAAGGGCGATGTACTTGAGGACAATATTATGGAAATGGAAGAGGATGTAGATGAAGATGAAATGGGAGATACGATACTGCGTGAAGAGTTTGACAGAGCACTGAAAGACCTGAGTCGAAACAAGGCCCCCGGAGTAGACAACATTCCATTGGAACTACTGACGGCCTTGGGAGAGCCAGTCCTGACAAAACTCTACCATCTGGTGAGCAAGATGTATGAAACAGGCGAAATTCCCTCAGACTTCTAGAAGAATATGATAATTCCAATCCCAAAGAAAGCAGGTGTTGACAGATGAGAGAATTACCGAACAATCAGTTTAATAAGCCACAGCTGCAAAATACTAACACGAATTCTTTACAGACGAATGGAAAAACTAGTAGAAGCCGACCTCGGGGAAGATCAGTTTGGATTCCGTAGAAATTCTGGAACACGTGAGGCAATACTGACCTTACGACTTATCTTAGGAGAAAGATTAAGGAAAGGCAAACCTACGTTTCTAGCATTTGTAGACTTAGAGAAAGCTTTTGACAATGTTGATTGGAATACTCTCTTTCAAATTCTGAAGGTGGCAGGGGTAAAGTACAGGGAGCGAAAGGCTATTTACAATTTGTACAGAAACCAGATGGCAGTTATAAGAGTCGAGAGACATGAAAGGGAAGCAGTGGTTGGGAGGGGATTAAGACAGGGTTGTAGCCTCTCCCCGATGTTATTCAATCTGTATATTGAGCAAGCAGTAAAGGAAACAAAAGAAAAATTAGGAGTAGGTATTAAAATTCATGGAGAAGAAATAAAAACTTTGAGGTTCGCCGATGACATTGTAATCCTGCCAGAGACAGCAAAGGACTTGGAAGAGTAGTTGAACGGAATGGATGGTGTCTTGAAGAGAGGATATAAGATGAACATCAACAAAAGCAAAACGAGGGTAATGGAATGTAGTCAAATTAAATCGGGTGATTCTGAGGGAATCAGATTAGGAAATGAGACACTTAAAGTAGTAAAGGAGTTTTGCTATTTGGGGAGCAAAATAACTGAGGATGGTCGAAGTAGAGAGGATATAAAATGTAGACTGGCAATGGCAAGGAAAGCGTTTCTGAAGAAGAGAAATTTGTTAACATCGAGAATAGATTTAAGTGTCAGGAAGTCATTTCTGAAAGTATTTGTATGGAGTGTAGCCATGTATGGAAGTGAAACATGGACGGTAAATAGTTTGGACAAGAAGAGAATAGAAGCTTTCGAAATGTGGTGCTACAGAAGAATGCTGAAGATTAGATGGGTAGATCACATAACTAATGAGAAGGTACTGAATAGGATTTGGGAGAAGAGGAGTTTGTGGCACAACTTAACCAGAAGAAGGGATCGGTTGGTAGGACATGTTCTGAGGCATCAAGGGATTACCAATTTAGTATTGGAGGGCAGCGTGGAGGGTAAAAATCGTAGGGGGAGACCAAGAGATGAATACACTAAGCAGATTCAGAAGGATGTAGGTTGCAGTAGGTACTGGGAGATGAAGAACCTTGCACAGGATAGAATAGCATGGAGAGCTGCATGAAACCAGTCTCAGGACTGAAGACCACAACAACAACAAACAACACGTACGTGGAAACAGTACCTGCGCAGCGATCGTCGACACACTGTAATTTAGGCGGAATAAGGGGAACCAGCCCGCATTCGCCGAGGTAGATGGAAAACCGTCTTAAAAACCATCCACAGGGCGGCTGGCACACCAGATCTCGACACTAATCAGCCGGGCGGATTCGTGCTGGGGACCGGCACGACTTCACGCTCGAGAAGGTGTACGTTAGACGGCACGGTTAGTCGGACGGGCTAGTCAGTACATAGTTTACGGCATACTGATGTCTGAAAATTCGAAAACAAAAGAAAAACTTGGCAAGAGAATGAACTAATAAATAACACATTAAAGAGAACAGTTCTCAGTTACTACGAGGATCAGAGATCAGGAAAAGTGTGCCACAAGGAAGCGTTTCAATATAGATTTGAAGACTTGGGGTTTATCGCTCAACTTATTCCAGTGCTACTGCAAGAATATAGCATATTTTAATGTAAACTGCGAAATAGTGCACACATTTCAGTATAACATTTAAGGAAGAATAATCCAGTAGCAGATCCCTCTTTCGCGTAGTATTCATTGAATTACTGGGGATGTTATTCTAAATGAATCAATATAGTCAACAACAGATCCAATGATAGCGAATTTGCTAGTGGTGCCAAAAGCTGGAATATCGAGACGCCTGGACAACTGCCTACACAAGGTTCGTGGCATCTGCCGGACCGCACTTTCCTGGGTCAAAATACTCTTGGTGAATGCACAGAGTAACTCCAAAGTATGATATCACATGAAATAATAAAGAGAAAAAATGGAAGTAAACAAGCCTTCAGGTTAGAATGTCAGAGATAATGGAAGTATTCGGTTTCTACACAGTATCTTAAATGAGATACTTGGAATAAAGTATTTCACCTACCATCAGCCCTAAGAATTTAAAATTGTGACTGTTTGACCACCTTGGGATAGAAAAATTTCGCCGTTACAAGAATTCTGTATCTGAAAAACATTGCACTATGTTTCGTTACAGTTAGGCTTTAATCTGTTCTCTGAGAGCCAGGTGGTAGATAATTTACATCTAAATTCTTCTGGGCCTGCAGTGTCATAGATGTCTCTAAAAGACATCATATGTTTAATGAGCCAAAACGCTGCTGTATTCAAAGACTTTTTATTACGAGGGTAACCCTGAAAGTAAGGTTACAAGAAGCAAACTAAATGAATTTATTTTAATAATATTTACATACATTCTAATATAGGTCTTGCATTAGTTTTCCACATAATCACAATTTATCTCAATACATTTTGTCTTCCGTGGGACGAGTTTTTCGATTCCTCTGTCATAGACGTCTCCCGCCGGCTTTTTCAACCAGATCTTAACTTCGATTTTCACCTCGTCGTCGTCGGAAAAGTGTTTTCCACGAAGGTATTCCTTCAATTTAGTCAACAGTTGATCGTTACTAGGAGCGAGACTGGGGCTGTGAGAGAGGTGGCTTAAGACATTATAATCAAACGAAAACAGCAACTCTTGTGGTTCAAGAGCGGTGTGCGAACGCGCGTTGTCATGAAGGAGGTAGACTCCCGTTGTCACATTCCGTGAGGTTTGTTTGGTATGGCTCTCTGAAGTTTCTTCATGGTCTCGCAGCATCTTGCAGTATTTATTGTTTCACCTCTTTCCCAAAAAATCAATGAGCAGAACCATTTCCTGTATCAAAACATTGACACCATGATTTTCGCACTGTGCTGAGTTTTGAATTTTTTGGCTGAAGGAGAACGAGTATGGTGACATTGTAGTGATTGTCAATTGCTCTCTGGAGTATGGTGATAAGCACAACTTTCATCTCCTGTTACTATAAAGTTGAGAAAAGCTTGGCCTTCAGTCTAAAACGGTCAGAAAATTCGCGAGATGCACTGGCTGTTCATTTTGTGTACTTGCGTAAGCATCTTGGGTACCCATCGCACAAACAACTTGCGATAGTTTAGTCGATCAATTACGATTTCGCGAACAACATTTCGTGAAATGTTTTGACAAACTGCATGCAGGTCGTCAATCGTCGAACGACGATCAGAGAGGAGATGTTCAATTTCCTGCACTGCATCATCAGTCACAACAGGCGACCTTCCGCTTCTGTCTTCTACATGAACTTCCGTCCTTCCAGAACTGAAATTTCGTACCCATTTCACCACATGCTGCTTGAAATTACGTCCTCTCCATAAACTGAAACAATTTCGCGATGAATCGATGTGGCGTTCATGCCCTTTGCATCTAGGTAGCGAATTACAGCGCACACTACGCACTTGGTGGGAGCCGGAATAAGAAATCTATTGCTAACAGTCACCATAACACTAATCGACGAGCTACTGATAGCCGGGAATGCTCTTACTTTCCGCTGGGCTTCCGCTACAAGACAGTGCTACCAACTTCCTCCACAGACATTCCATGCGAAAGCTGAATGTCGTGAAACCTTAGATTCCTTATAACCCTCGTAAGATGTTACTTTCTGGTGCTATAAACTTATTCCACCTCCATTGCCATTTTCAAGCTGTCCGCCAAGATATGGAGTTGTTAGTGGATCTAGATATGTCTGCTCATAACTAACAACAATTTTGTACATATCTATCGCAGTAATTAGTTCCATAACACATACTTCACGCTGTCAGTATCTAATACCTTTCATTGCTGCGTATCGTAAGAGCAGCGCAGACGAAATCGCTATTGTCTAGATTTTTAATGTCCCAGAAGTGAAATTGCTGAGCAATATTTTTTAAGACCTATTTATTACTTTCTGTAAGTTTGACAGCTTCAGTTGAAATTTAAGTCAACGATGTTACACAGTTGCATTTGTCTTCGCCAGTGTATTTGTTTTATACCTGATCGCGTACTACAATTTCAATAAAATTTTGTTTCATTAAAATAATATCGATAACTTTATTGAAATTGTCTTGTATTGTAATTTCCGCAATATTGTATTTCATAAGTGTTATAGGGACAACTTTATTGAAGTTATAGAACACGATAGCGGATAAAACAAATTTCCAGGCAAAGACAACTCCAGGGAGCGTTACCAAAAAAAATTTCTGCTACCAGAGACAACTCCATAAATGAGTACGCCAGCTATGTAACCATATAACATCGTTGACTTACCTGTCAATCGAAGCTGTCAGCTTCCGGAAAATATTAAATAAGTCATAGCGAATATTGCTCAGCAACAAATTCCACTGCTGGTACATCACAAGCCTAGAGAAAAATGATTCTGACTGCGCTACACCTGCGATACAAGCAATACAAGGTATTAGGCAGCGACAGCGTTAACTATGTGTTATGGAATTAAGTACTGCGGTAGATATATGCAATAATGTTATTAGCTACAAACACACATAGGCAGATGCACTAACAACTCCATATGTATGCGGATAGCTTGACGGTGGCCATGGAGCCGAAATAAGCTTATAGCACCAGGAAACAACGTCTTGATAAAAACTCTTTGAATATAGCAGCGCTTTGGCTTACTATATACATAATTTACAGTTCACTCCACGCCTTCCCAAATAACACTTTTGTCCTCGGCAAAGTGAAGATCTTTTGAACGATTTCTCCTGATTACCAGCAGATTAATGATATATCAAGAAAGTAAGGGACCCCAAACTGACCCAAGTATTTGCAAGCTCCCAGTTAGAAGTTGTTGATGAGTTTCAGCTGCTCCTTTGGTGCTACTGCCGTTGATGATGATGGGGCCTGAGGATCAACTTCAACTCTAATCGGTGCGAGAAGTAAGTTCGTGAGGAGTGAGACTAAGTATGATTTGGATAAAGAGCTCGTCTACTAATGTGTGAATCTGTTGGCGCCGAGGCGATCAGCAGATACTGAAGATTCATAAAAAAATTAGGAAAAGGGAAGTGAGGCGAAAGTTGTCCTGCATTCAAAGATCTTTTCATATCTCTAAATCAGGAGTTGTCTGGGATGTAGAATACTGAGGGTGAACGAGGTGTTCGGTTGGTAACCAAAGTTTAAACCATTGTCAGAGAATTTGGTTAAGGAATGATAGGTGTACAATCATTGGGTTCTGTTGTGAAATGTTTAGGCTGAAATTATTTTATGACACATGGATGAATGGTTGAATATGCCCCTTATTGGAACCAGGTTTCCAGCAGCCTTGCTATTGCTTTTCGGTGATTTTAAATTATTTACAGTAGTATGCACATTCATATTTTAAAACAATGATGGTGAAATCTCTGTCGTGAACTCTATGAAGTGTCTGGTTGTAATTAGGGCTCCTGGTCACTGCAGATTAAGTATTTACGTGGCGATAATATTTAAAAAAAAATACTATAAAGGAAGGATATGGGATGTTTATCTGGAAGTTTAATAGATGAAAGTGGGAATGCAAGATGATTAGGGTTGTAGCCAGATTGGAGACAGGTGGGAAGGGTACATACAGGCGGGGTAGGTAACGGTTAATAGAAAGGGTGGAAAGAAGGAGGTCAGTATTGATTCCAGATCAGATAAGTAGACCAAGCATTCATTAGACTGTAGCAGGTGGCGAGAGCAGGGGTGTGGTGATGGCAGCTTTGTAGTGGGATGCTGTTATCAGGCCATCCCCACTCTCCCCTCCCACCTCCTAAGTGAAGAACTTCCCTCACCACACCATCTTCTCCTCGGCCCTCTGCTCCACTTAGAGCTCACTCTTATACTGGCCCTTAATATGAAACAACCCTACCATACTCACACGCAGAAAGAGAGAGAGAGAGAGAGAGAGAGAGAGAGAGAGAAAGAGAGAGAGAGGGAGGGAAGGAGAGACAGAGATATAGATCTAAAGTACTTTAACCGTCATTAAAATGCAACAACCACTCATAGCTAAGTATTTTAACGCCTATTAAAAAGAAACAGTCTTCTCTGTACTTCACTTGGGAGTGACTAAAGTTCAATATTTGTGCCGCACTTGATGCGAGACACAATGGACCCTCAAATCAAATGATTCCATGTCTAAATTGTTCTATAAAAGTACAAAATCTCTGCGGAACTATCAGTGTGAATTACAGGTTAAGATGCACTTCAGAATATCTGCAGTTCAATCTCTGTTGTAAACTCAGTAAGTGCCAGGCTCAGTGGACACTCAGCTTAAGTTTTCTACATTATTTATCAAATCATATGTGGTTCAAATACTGTTACTACTTATCTTACGTTTTAGCTACCCTTATCTCAACAATAATTCGATGTTTGTGCCCCATGTGGTAATAGGTACAATGGACCCTCAAATTAAGTGTCACAATATTATTTACACGTCTAAAACTTTGTGTGTTCATAGAATCACACGTGGATTACTCATTCGCAGCACTGTTGTAATTTACAGGTGAAGGTTGTACGGAGTGCGTCAGAACTGTCCATTACATTGACTAAACATTATATTGAGTATCGATAACAATATGACCAAGTTGAGGCTATTCTTTGCATTGTGTAAGATTCTGCAGTTCTCTATGGAAATAAATAAGCACTCACATACCTATAGTAACAATCTGAGGGAGAAACATGGGAGCACGATTCTAAGCATTGCTGTGAGACGAGGACTGTCTGCGAGAGAAAAAATTCAATATTGTTAGTCGAGAGCTCGGAGACAGAAAATATGTCACGTTGCCCTCACGTCGGTGATATCTTACCACACTCAAGGTCTGATTTCGTTTATTTGGCCAGGGGAGATTTAGATTGCTTAACTACGCTTGAAGATGTAATCCAAGCTAAAATTCGCAAGCACAGCGTAAAGTGCAATTGCAGGGTTAGGCTCATGATTGTTAGTTTGTAATAATCCCATGTTTTACTTGTCAGTTAAAGAAGCCTCCTTATCCTCCAATAATTATTCTCCACATCTAATTCATAAATATGCTGTGGTTATTAAATGTTAATGTAACTTTGAAACTGAAATAATTTTTTAATCTGGCACTCAGCCATTATTGATACTTATAAGATCATTATCAGGCATTTCGCCATTATTAATACTTGTCAGTTATTATTGGTCATGATGATTTCTGTAATTTTTAAATAGACATACTTTATGAAATCCCTTCTTACAAGTTATTTAGTAGTTCAAAAGACCCAAGCAAACCTCTTTTTATTAAATTCATCCTTAGTAACAATAAGCTTTAGCCGCTGCTGCTGCATACTCCTGCGAATTGCTGTAAACTACTTGGAAAAAGGCAGTCATCTAAAGAGGTGAGTGCAGAACTTACGGCCGAAAGAGAGACACCGACACACCACAACATGTCATGTACTCTAATCCAATAAATTCCGTTGCACAAGACAGATTTTGTATCACTTGTAAATTCTTATTCAAATATGCAGTCAGATAGCTTAGGTATTCATTGTTAGAGTTTCATTTGTTCCTGTAGTTTTTCATATTCAAATACGCAGTCAGATAGCTAATCCAAATGTTAGTTTTAAGTTTTTATGTAACCATCTGTTGAGAGCTTAAATGACAGTGAAACTGACACTCATACAAGACGCACACAGTGTTATGCAGGTTAGATTCCGATTACTGATAGCTCACGTTGCTTATCGAGTCCATTTTCACAGACGAACATAGGTTTCATTTGCTGGAGGTTCGTTATAAGGTGCACCTGTCGACAATAACAATTCAACCTTTGCACCCCACTTGGTTCAAGGCACAGTGGTCCTTCAGTTTAAATATTTTCTCCTCTGCATAGCCTCTATTATTTACCAAAACACTTGGCTCACATTTCGCCATTTTCGCGTCAGTTTTCTGTTCTGACTGGTTTAATGCCGCATGGCATGAATTCATCTCTTTTCATATCTTTTCCATCACATTCCCATGTTTTTTTATTTATCTCAATCTCTGTATTCCTCTACAGTTTTTACCCTCTATAGCTCCCTCTAATACCAAGGAAATTATTCCGTGATGTCTTAACAGATGTCCTACCAACCTATCCCTTCTTCTTGCCAGTGTTCTCCATATAGTCATTTCCTCAGCAAGAACCTCCTAATTCCTTGCCTTATTAGTCCAATTAATTTTCAACATTCTTCTGCAGCACCACATCTCAAATGATTCGATTCTCTTCTCTTCCGGTTTTCCCACAGACCATGATTCACCACCATATAACGCTGTGCTTCAAACTTGCGTTCTCAGAAGTTTCTTCCTGAAATTAAGGCCTATGTTTGATAATGGTAGACTTCCCTTGGTCAGGAATATTGATTTGCAAGTCCTGGACTTGTCTTTATGTCCTCCTTGCTCCGTCCTTCATGGGTTAGTTTGCTGCCTAGGTAGCAGAATTCCTTCGCCTACTTCGTCGTCCCCAATTCTGATGTTAAATTCCTCTCTTTTCTCATTTCTTCTACTTCTCACTACTTTTATGTTCCTTCAATTTATTCTCAATCCATGTTCTGCACTCATTAGATTGTTCATTCCAGTCAGCACATACTGTAAGAGTTCTTCACTAGCACACAGGTCCCAACGTGACCACCCGAATCTTAACACTGGTACCCTTTCACCTCTAATTTTAAACTCACTCTTGAAACTTCCTTTTATTTCCGTCATTGCTTCGTGGATGAATAGACTAAATAGTGGGGGTGAAAGACTATATCTCTGCTTTACACCCCTTTTAATCTGAGCACTTCCTTCTTGATCGTCCATTTTTATTGTTCCCTCTTGCTTCTTGTACGTATTGTATATCACCCATCTTTCTCTACAGCTTACCTGTATTTTTCCCAGGATTTTGAACATCTTGCACCATTTGAAATTGTTGAATGCTTTCCCCAGGTTGATAGATTCTATGAACATGTCTTGCGATTTCTTTAGCCTTGCTTCCATTGTCAAGTGCAACCTCAGAAATGGCTCTCTGATGCCTTTACCTTTCCTAAAGCCAAATTTATCTTCATTTGTCACATCCTCAATTTTCTTTACCATTTTCCTGTATATTATTCTTGTCAGCTACGTGTATGGAAGAGCGGTATATTATGATTGTCAGAAACGTGTACGGAAGAGCTGTTAAACTCATTGTGAGGTAATTATCGCAGCTGTCGGCTCTTGATGTCTTCGAAATTGTGTGGATGACGTTTTTCCGAAAACCTGATGGCATATCACCGGTCTCACACATTCTACATTCCAACGTGAATAGTCGTTTCTATTGTTACTTTCCCCAATGGTTTTAAAAATTCTGACTGAATGTTATCTATCCTTTCTGCCTTACTTTATCATAGTTGTTCATATCTCTCTTAAACTAAGATTCTAACATTGTATCTACTATATCATCTCTGACGGTTTCTGTTTCTTCTTACATTACGTCATCAAACGAGACCTCCGCCTCACAGAGGCCTTCAATGTACTCTTTCCAGCTATCTGCTCTGCCCCCTGCATTTAACAGTGGAATTCCCATTTCACTGTTAATATCACCGCCCTTGCTTTTAATTTCACAGAAGGCTATTTTGTCTTTTCTATATGCTGAGTCCGTCCTTCCCATAATCATCGTTTTCGATTTCTTCACATTTTTCATGGAGCCGTTTCACCTTAGGTTTCCTCCACTTCCTATTTATTTCGTTCCTAATGACTTCATCTCCGTCTTTCTGAATTTCCCTGCATATTTTTGATCTTTCATCGATCAACTGATGTATTTCTTCTATTGTTTGTCTTTTCTTCGCAGTTACCTTTCTTGTACATACATTTTTCTTTCAAAATTCTGCGATTGCCCTTTTTTGAGATGTCCGTTCCTCTTGCACTGAAATTCCTACTGAGCTACTGCTTGTCACAGTATCTATAGCCTCAGAGAACTTCAGATGTACCTCTTTATTCCTTAGTACTTGCTTATCCCACTTCGTTGCACACTGATTCTTCCTGTCTAGTCTCCTAAACTTCAGCCTACTCTTCATCATTATTAAATTGTGATCTGAGTCCATATCTTTCGCCGGCCGCGGTGTTCTAGCGGTCCTAGGCGCTCAGTCCGGAACCGCGCGACTGCTACGGTCGCAGGTTCGAATCCTGCCTCGGGCATGGATGTATGTGATGTCCTTAGGTTAGTTAGGTTTAAGTAGTTCTAAGTTCTAGGGGACTGATGACCCCAGATGTTGAGTCCCATAGTGCCCAGAGCCACTTGAACCATTTTTGAACCATATCTTTCTGGGAAACCTTACAATCAGATATCTGATTTCGGAATCTCTGGCTGACCATGATTTAATCTAACTGGAATCTCCCGTACCTCCTAGTCTTTTCATGTACATCTCCTCATCTTGTGATTCTTGAACGGAGTATTCGCTGTTACTAATTTATATTTATGGTGCCACACAATTAGTCTTTCGAAGAAGCAATGACTGAAATAAAAGAAAGTTTCAAGAGTCTAAACTACCAAGCTTATCTCCTCATGTAACATTTCCTTCTACTCCCTTCCCTCCAACCACATTCGAATCTCCAAAGACTATTATATTTTCTTCTGTTTTTAAGTACTGAATTACTGGTTCAGTTTCCTCATATACTTTATCTCTTCATCAGCTGCTTACGGCGCTGGCATAACTACCTAAACTATTGTTTCGGTGTTGGTTTGCTGTCGATTTGATGATGACAACCTTATCACTGAACTGTTCACAGTAGCTCTTTCTCTGTCCTACCCTCCTTCTCGTAGTGAATTCTATCCAGTTACACCGTTTCCTGCTGCTGTTGATATTGCTCTGCACTCGTCTGACCAGAAATCATTTTATTGTCTCCATTTCACTTCACTGAACCCCACTACGTCTAGACTGCGCCTCTGCATTTCCCTTTTGAGATTTTCTAGTTTCCCTACCATGTTCAAACATGTGAAATTCCACGCCCTTACTCGTAGAACGTTACTTTTTTTGTTGGTTATTCAATATTTTTCTCCTCCCCCTTGGCAGTCCCCTTCTGAAGGACTGGATAGGGGACTAGTCCGGAGTCTTTTACCAATGGAGGGATCATCATGACACTTTTTCAGTAACAGGTTATATGTCCCGTGGATACACATTATGTGTCTTTAATGCAGTGATTTCCATTGCCTTTTGCATCCTCACGTCGTTGATCATTGCTGATTCTTCCACCTTTAGGGGCAGTTTCCACCTCAAGGGTTAGAGAGTTTCCTGAACCTCTCTTCGCTCCTCCGCCCTCTTTGACAAGGCCGTTGGCAGAATGAGGGTGACTTCTTAAGCCGGAAATCCTCAGTGGCCATTGTTGCTGATTTTTATTCAGAATTTAAGCAGTGGCGAGGTTCGAATCCGGGACTGAGAACGTTTTGATTACTAATCAAATACGCTATTCGTACACCACGGGTGCGGATCCATTATTGACATTACTGATATAATTTACTGGTTAAGGAGCACTGGTGATGACAACAGAGTAACCTACCACACTTCGTGCAAGGCACGATGGACTTTGCGATGCAAGGTTTGCTTGGAGACCGCGTCAGCTATTCCTTCAATATGCAAGTCTCCACTTGTCTGTGAATTCATTTGTGCTTTGATGCTGAGTCGGTGAAATATTACATGCTTGGGGATTTTGCAAGACTAGACTTTTCTGAGAAAGAGCACATGTATTTATGTCATCTTGGCAAAATATGACATGCTTGCAGACACTATCAGTGTTCTTTCACAGATATCAACACACTGTAATATACCCGTGGTCTAGGGGTAGCGTCTTTGATTCATAATCAAAACGCCTTCGGTCGCGGATTAGATCCCCGCCACTGCCTAAATTTTGATAAATAATCAGCACTGGCGGCCGAAGACTTCCGGCATAAGAAGTCAGCCTCATTCTGCCAACGGCCTTGTCAAAGAGGGCGGAGGAGCGGATAGAGGTTCAGGGCACTCTCTTGTTCTAGGGGTGGGAAATTGCCCCTAAAGGCGGAAGAATCGGCAATGATCAACGACATGAGGATGCAGAAGGCAATGGAAACCACTGCATTAAAGGCACGTAACGTGTATCCACAGGACATGTGGCCTGTATTTGAAGAAGTGTCATGATGATCTCTCCATTGGCAAAAGATTCCGGAATAGTCCCCCGTTCGGATCTCCGGGAGGGGACTGCCAAGGGGGAGGTTACCATGAGAAAAAGATTGAATAATCAACGAAAGGATAACGTTCTACGAAGCGGGGCGTGGAATGTCAGAAGCTTGAACGTGGTAGGGAAACTAGAAAATCTGAAAAGGGAAATGCAAAGGCTCAATCTAGATATAGTAGGGGTCAATGAAGTGAAGTGGAAGGAAGACAAGGATTTCTGGTCAGATGAGTATCGGGTAATATCAACAGCAGCAGAAAATGGTATAACAGGTGTAGGATTCGTTATGAATAGGAAGGTAGGGCAGAGGGTGTGTTACTGTGAACAGTTCAGTGACCGGGTTGTTCTAATCAGAATCGACAGCAGACCAACACCGACAACGATAGTTCAGGTATACACGCCGACGTCGCAAGCTGAAGATGAACAGATAGAGAAAGTGTATGAGGATATTGAAAGGGTAATGCAGTATGTAAAGGGGGTCGAAAATCTAATAGTCATGGGCGACTGGAGTGCAGTTGTAGGGGAAGGAGTAGAAGAAAAGGTTACAGGAGAATATGGGCTTGGGACAAGGAATGAAAGAGGAGAAAGACTAATTGAATTCTGTAACAAGTTTCAGCTAGTAATAGCGAATACCCTGTTCAAGAATCACAAGAGGAGGAGGTATACTTGGAAAAGGCCGGGAGATACGGGAAGATTTCAATTAGATTACATCATGGTCAGACAGAGATTCCGAAATCAGATACTGGATTGTAAGGCGTACCCAGGAGCAGATATAGACTCAGATCACAATATAGTAGTGATGAAGAGTAGGCAGAAGTTCCTGACATTAGTCAGGAAGAATCAATACGCAAAGAAGTGGGATACGGAAGAACTAAGGAATGACGAGATACGTTTGAAGTTCTCTAACGCTATAGATACAGCAATAAGGAATAGCGCAGTAGGCAGTACAGTTGAAGAGGAATGGACATCTCTAAAAAGGGCCATCACAGAAGTTGGGAAGGAAAACATAGGTACAAAGAAGGTAGCCGCGAAGAAACCATGGGTAACAGAAGAAATACTGCAGTTGATTGATGAAAGGAGGAAGTACAAACATGTTCCGGGAAAATCAGGAATACAGAAATACAAGTCACTGAGGAATGGAATAAATAGGAAGTGCAGGGAAGCTAAGACGAAATGGCTGCAGGAAAAATGTGAAGACATCGAAAAAGATATGATTGTTGGAAGGACAGACTCAGCATACAGGAAAGTCAAAACAAACTTTGGTGACATTAAAAGCAACGGTGGTAACATTAAGAGTGCAACGGGAATTCCACTGTTAAATGCAGAGGAGAAAGCAGATAGGTGGAAAGAATACATTGAAAGCCTCTATGAGGGTGAAGATTTGTCTGATGTGATAGAAGAAGAAACAGGAGTCGATTTAGAAGAGATAGGGGATCCAGTATTAGAATCGGAATTTAAAAGAGCTTTGGAGGACTTACGGTCAAATAAGGCAGAAGGGATAGATAACATTCCATTAGAATTTCTAAAATCACTGGGGGAAGTGGCAACGAAACGACTATTCACGTTGGTGTGTAGAATATATGAGTCTGGCGATATACCATCTAACTTTCGGAAAAGCATCATCCACACAATTCCGAAGCCGGCGAGAGCTGACAAGTGCGAGAATTATCGCACAATCAGCTTAACAGCTCATGCATCGAATCTGCTTACAAGAATAATATACAGAAGAATGGAAAAGAAAATTGAGAATGCACTAGGTGAGGATCAGTTTGGCTTTAGAAAAAGTAAAGGGACGAGAGAGGCAGTTCTGACGTTACGACTAATAATGGAAGCAAGGCTAAAGAAAAATCAAGACACTTTCATAGGATTTGTCGACCTGGGAAAAGCGTTCGACAATATAAAATGGTGCAAGCTGTTCGAGATTCTGAAAAATGTAGGGGTAAGCTATAGGGAGAGACGGGTCATATACAATATGTACAACAACCAAGAGGGAATAATAAGAGTGGACGATCAAGAACGAAGTGCTCGTATTAAGAACGGTGTAAGACAAGGCTGTAGCCTTTCGCCCCTACTCTTCAATCTGTTCATCGAGGAAGCAATAATGGAAATAAAAGAAAGGTTCAGGAGTGGAAATAAAATACAAGGTGAAAGGATATCAATGATACGATTCGCTGATGACATTGCTATCCTGAGTGAAAGTGAAAAAGAATTAAATGATCTGCTGAACGGAATGAACAGTTTAATGAGTACACAGTATGGTTTGAGAGTAAATCGGAGAAAGACGAAGGTAATGAGAAGTAGTAGAAAGGAGAACAACGAGAAACTTAACATCAGGATTGATGGTCACGAAGTCAATGAAGTTAAGGAATTCTGCTACCTAGGCGGTAATACAACCAATGACGGACAGAGCAAGGAGGACATCAAAAGCAGACTAGCTATGGCAAAAAAGGCATTTCTGGCCAAGAGAAGTCTACTAATATCAAATACCGGCCTTAACTTGAAGAAATTTCTGAAGATGTACGTCTGGAGTACAGCATTGTATGGCAGTGAAACATGGACTGTGGGAAAACCGGAACAGAAGAGAATCGAAGCATTTGAGATGTGGTGCTATAGACGAATGTTGAAAATTAGGTGGACTGATAAGGTAAGGAATGAGGAGGTTCTACGCAGAATCGGAGAGGAAAGGAATATGTGGAAAACACTGATAAGGAGAAGGGACAGGATGATAGGACATCTGCTAAGACATGAGGGAATGACTTCCATGGTACTAGAGGGAGCTGTAGAGGGCAAAAACTGTAGAGGAAGACAGAGATTGGAATACGTCAAGCAAATAATTGAGGACGTAGGTTGCAAGTGCTACTCTGAGATGAAGAGGTTAGCACAGGAAAGGAATTCGTGGCGGGCCGCATCAGACCAGTCAGTAGACTGATGAAAAAAAAAAAAGAAGTGAGTAAGACCAGAGACAGATATTAAAAGTGAGTCAGCCATAAGTAGCAACTGCCTGATGATGTTGCGTCATCTAAGTGTTTATCACCAACAGTTCTTGCGAACACACATACATAATTCTCATCAGAGTCAAACTGTAAATATTAAGGACGATACTACTAATAGTACCAATTCATATATTTTCTGTACCAGAATTTTCAGAGAATCTACCTTTTCTTTCCACCACAAAACATAACCGGAATAGCGTGACATATACCTTTAAAGCTGCTGGTGAAGTATAGGACCTAGCAGAGATGATTCAGTTATCTAAATAATGGTAAATCATTTTAAATGATGAGTGAACCATCTAAAAAGCACGTCAAAATCAGTGGTGACTCTCTAGAATGGATTTGTTAGCGTACTGCTTTCAAAAGTGGGATATGTAGATCCTTAATGAATTTAACGATCGCGAACACCTTCTTGGTGATTGTCTTCCGGATTTCACCATCAGAGTGCATGAACTGAATCGACCTCTAAAGATAAATGTCACACCTATTTGTATATTCATGCTTCCCAAGACACATAAGGTTAGGGAAATGTATATCTCTGTTGCTATCTGGTGACTTCAATGAATGGCCTTGACCAGAGTTTCAGACTGACGTTTACAAAAACTGAAAAGTTTACAAGGTCGTGCTTGCAGTTGGGTATTGAAAGGAATTATAAAACCTAGCGTTAGCGTGCATTTAAATAAATAATTTTATCTGTAGATGCACAGAAAATTGTCAGAAGTGCTTGCAACAAAAAAGCTTTGATTAACATTAATTCAAAGAATCGTAATTATTGCTTCAAATAATCACATATAGGAAGTTTGTACGCAGTAAATGACCTATGTATCAGTATACCACTCATTCGGATATATTAAACTACCACTTGCATAGATGCAGACATTGAAAGCTTGCTGCAACTGGGAGTTAGAGACGAAATTCATGTGCACAGACTGTATAGTATTGCTTTCCATGTGCGCGTTAGTTACAGTGAGGAATATTTAGAGTTTCAGCTGTACTGAGGTGCTGATTACATGAAATGTTGTAGCAAACAGTTGTATGTGATTACAAAGAACATAAACAATTACTTGTTGCGAAAGAAGCAGGTGTTTATCAGTCCCGATGAGGCGGAAGCATTTTGATAAGCGGAAATTTGCCATATCTCTGAGGAACATTTCAAGCGAGAAGTGAACCACAGAGATTTTACTGGTAGACATCGAGGAGCTGTACATAATAGTTGTAATTTAAATTGTAGAAATAATTTTAAGGTGGCTACTGCGATTCGTAATTTAATGAACTATGATACTTATTTTATAATGCGGACGGATGGAAGAAACTGACCATAATACACTCCTGGAAATGGAAAAAAGAACACATTGACACCGGTGTGTCAGACCCACCATACTTGCTCCGGGCACTGCGAGAGGGCTGTACAAGCAATGATCACACGCACGGCACAGCGGACACACCAGGAACCGCGGTGTTGGCCGTCGAATGGCGCTAGCTGCGCAGCATTTGTGCACCGCCGCCGTCAGTGTCAGCCAGTTTGCCGTGGCATACGGAGCTCCATCGCAGTCTTTAACACTGGTAGCATGCCGCGACAGCGTGGACGTGAACCGTATGTGCAGTTGACGGACTTTGAGCGAGGGCGTATAGTGGGCATGCGGGAGGCCGGGTGGACGTACCGCCGAATTGCTCAACACGTGGGGCGTGAGGTCTCCACAGTACATCGATGTTGTCGCCAGTGGTCGGCGGAAGGTGCACGTGCCCGTCGACCTGGGACCGGACCGCAGCGACGCACGGATGCACGCCAAGACCGTAGGATCCTACGCAGTGCCGTAGGGGACCGCACCGCCACTTCCCAGCAAGTTAGGGACACTGTTGGTCCTGGGGTATCGGCGAGGACCATTCGCAACCGTCTCCATGAAGCTGGGCTACGGTCCCGCACACCGTTAGGCCGTCTTCCGCTCACGCCCCAACATCGTGCAGCCCGCCTCCAGTGGTGTCGCGACAGGCGCGAATGGAGGGACGAATGGAGAAGTGTCGTCTTCAGCGATGAGAGTCGCTTCTGCCTTGGTGCCAATGATGGTCGTATGCGTGTTTGGCGCCGTGCAGGTGAGCGCCACAATCAGGACTGCATACGACCGAGGCACACAGGGCCAACACCCGGCATCATGGTGTGGGGAGCGATCTCCTACACTGGCCGTACACCACTGGTGATCGTCGAGGGGACACTGAATAGTGCACGGTACATCCAAACCGTCATCGAACCCATCGTTCTACCATTCCTAGACCGGCAAGGGAACTTGCTGTTCCAACAGGACAATGCACGTCCGCATGTATCCCGTGCCACCCAACGTGCTCTAGAAGGTGTAAGTCAACTACCCTGGCCAGCAAGATCTCCGGATCTGTCCCCCATTGAGCATGTTTGGGACTGGATGAAGCGTCGTCTCACGCGGTCTGCACGTCCAGCACGAACGCTGGTCCAACTGAGGCGCCAGGTGGAAATGGCATGGCAAGCCGTTCCACAGGACTACATCCAGCATCTCTACGATCGTCTCCATGGGAGAATAGCAGCCTGCATTGCTGCGAAAGGTGGATATACACTGTACTAGTGCCGACATTGTGCATGCTCTGTTGCCTGTGTCTATGTGCCTGTGGTTCTGTCAGTGTGATCATGTGATGTATCTGACCCCAGGAATGTGTCAATAAAGTTTCCCCTTCCTGGGACAATGAATTCACGGTGTTCTTATTTCGATTTCCAGGAGTGTAAAACAACGACAATAAAGCCATTCCATGTTTCTGTGATAACTACAAACATGGAGAAGTACCAAAGCTCACTAAACTATTACATTGGTATATTATTGAACACAAAATTTCAGTTCATAGATTCCTTCAACATTCTGGCGTACTCTCTAGAAAAATGTTTCTCATATTTAAAACCCGATCAACTGAACATAAGAAGGAAGTATTTTGCTGATAGAGAGTAGTTTAATTTGATCAATAAGAAAGGCATTTTTCCATACGATTATTTTAACTGATGAGTCCGTTTTGTTGGATAAACAGTTGCCGCCGATTGAAGCATTCAAGAGCTTGCTAAGCAGTGAAACAACAATCAACGGGGGTCCAAAGTATGGAGTTTAATTGTATTCTAAGCACTGGGTGAATACCCCAACATTTTCGAAAACCGATTTCTTCCTTTTGGCCAATACATCTGAAAATTTATGCAGACTTTGTCTTAAAACTTACGAACTGGATCCTGCCGATTATGTGACCTCACCTGGCTTAGCATAGAACTATTGCTGAAAACTATCTACCATTGCGAATTATTGTGGACGTAGAACAATTACAATTTACTGAGAATGTCGTCAGAGATGATATTATTGACTGTTCACGTAGACTAGCAGCTGCAAGCAGCAAATTCGTGGCTGATTACAGTGAAAGTAATGGTGAATATTATATATACCTTGATGACGACAGTCATTACAACTGGGCCACGATGCAATACCTACAATTCTGGTTCTGCAAGAATGTGTATGGGTAGTTTTGATGTAGTGAAGAGAGACAATATAATTCAAACACATGTTACATTTTAGAAGTAGATATATATGAACATTATTCTGACCTACCTTTAAGCCCAGGGATAATTTTCTCACTGACAAGCAGCAAAAAGCCAGTCCCAGAAAAGCTGGTTTCCACACTACATGACAAAAAATTTTTGTTATTCACCACAGGAATTTAAAGAAGTAACTCAACGATAACCTTATACTAAGCAACATTCACTGGATATTGTCATTCCGTCAAACGTCCTGATAAAACGAAACATCGATATTAACGCCGGGAAGTGTACGAAGGCAGAGAACGATTTCGAAGAGAATTTTTTCAAACTTATGAATAACAATGTTTTTGACAAAACTTTGCAGAATGTGCGAAAAAGATTTGAAGTTAGTAACAAGTTGGAAAGGTAGATAGAGGGCTACTACTCTGATTGCAAAACCGAACTTCAAGCGAAGTACTGTAGTTAATGAAAATGACGTTGCTACTGAATTAAGAAGGCTTACTATCGTTTTTAATAAACCTGTAGCTATAGAAATGGCTATTTTAGATATTTTTAAGATGTTGCTCGTATGTTTCCGTTATGGGATTAATAAGCTGAAGGCATTTGAGCCAAAAAACGTTGCACTGTGTTACAAAGGCATGGAGAGCCTAATTTATCGTGTAACTATTCAAATATTTATATGACAACATTAAAATTGATTTGCATGCACAGTGTTAACTTTAGTTTACCCTGATAATAACATTTACAATATCCAACGTATCAACAAAAAGAAAGTTGATTTAAAGAAAAATGACTTATCAGAGGAGATTATTTCAGAATTCTTAGAAATGAGAGCAAAAATGTAGACTCTCGAAATTGAGGAATAATGTGTAATGCGTACAGTGGAAGACGTGAAACGCTCATAAGCACTGATGGTTACAAGGAACGTGTGTTAAATAATGTCGATAAATCGACTGAGCGGTAAATAATTCGATCCAAGCCACATACAGTTTCGTCTTAAAAGCAATGTGAATTAGAAACGCTGGTAAAAGTTGATAAGCATTTGATACTAGAAGATAAAGTAAACGCCGTTGCATAGGGTCATTTTCGAGATGGCAGCTGTGTGAACAATAGTTGATTTAGCAGTAATCTGCTTGTTGTAAATATAAAGTACTGTAATTTTAAGGCCGGCCGGTGTGGCCGTGCGGTTAAAGGCGCTTCAGTCTGGAACCGCGTGACCGCTACGGTCGCAGGTTCGAATCCTGCCTCGGGCATGGATGTGTGTGATGTCCTTAGGTTAGTTAGGTTTAATTAGTTCTAAGTTCTAGGCGACTGATGACCTCAGAAGTTAAGTCGCATAGTGCTCAGAGCCATTTGAACCATTTTTTGTAATTTTAACCTACATGTTGTAAACATAGTAATGAAATTGCCGACTATGCATTATTGGTGTAGAAAAGATGTAAACTGAGAATGTAAGCTTACATTGTAGACGTTCCGGGTGGTTATAATTAAAAATTCACTACTTGAGCCTGAGTAGACGGATAACTTAGAAAATTTACTGTCGCCATGGCTGAGAATGCTGCCCGTTCCCCCGGCTTAAGTCCCATCCAGCACATGTTGGATACGTTGGACAGACGTACTGTAGCACGTCCACACCCCCACCGCCCAACTAGGGGTTATCAACCACTCTGGTGGAGGTATGGAATTCCTTACCAACCCAAGGTCAGCGCAGAAGCATATTTCAGACCAAACATTGTCGTCCTTGATGATTACACGCCTATTAAATACCGTATCCCGTTGTTTGTAATATCCGGGGAACCACCACGAATCGCGGTGATTTCAGTATAATTATTGTCTCTAAAAAATTGTCGTTTCTGTTCTCTTTATTTCTTTCATTTTCCTTCTGAATTATAGGAAGCTATCGAAGTTCCTTCTGTTCATGGGCCAAGTCTCATGGAGCTATGTTACTTTGCAATGAAACCTTATGCGGCGGTTGCATTCGTCCTTGAGTTTTTTTGCACACCAGTGTATTTACTCAGGACTGGATGTTTTAACGTCTAAAAAGAATGAAGTAATTTGAAGTCAAGATTTAATTTAAGTCTTTAGGGCATGTCTG
This sequence comes from Schistocerca piceifrons, assembly GCF_021461385.2. Taxonomy (NCBI): domain Eukaryota; kingdom Metazoa; phylum Arthropoda; class Insecta; order Orthoptera; family Acrididae; genus Schistocerca; species Schistocerca piceifrons. Next base: position 316,567,143 of record NC_060142.1, on the reverse strand, counting down.
TTATACAGAGTGTTCCAGGAGGAATGGCCAATATTAAGGATATGACACGAATGATCATTCGAAACGAAAAAGTAAAGTAAACATGGGCTGTAAAGCAAGTACCTTAAGAGCTATAAGCACTTCCTGATCTTCGCTACTGTAAAACAAAACTCGTCTATTGCAAGTTCTTTGCTTTCCATATTTTGAGATGTGGCAGTATATACCAAAACAAGAAAAAAGTGTCTAGTAAACATGGGCTCTAAAATGTATGCTTTAAGAACTATGAGCTCTTGTTCATCTTCGCTACATTGAAACACAACTCTTCTAATGAACAAGTGCTCGTAACTTTTAATGTATGCGTTTTAGAGCACATGTTTACTGGACATAGTTTTCTTGCTTTGATCCGTACAATCACTTTCGAAAATATGGGAAGCAAAGAGCTTGCAGTAGAAGAGATTTGTTTCACAGTATCAAAGATTAAGAATTGCTCATACTCTTAACGTATGCGTTTTAGAGCCCTTGTTTACTTGACTTTTTTGCTTCGAATAATCATCCTGTCATATCCCTGAATACTGACCATTACTCCTGGAACATCCTGTATAGTTATTCCTTAAGTCCGTCGGCGTTTTACGTAATCTCTCTCTTCCCTATAAAATATATAAGTGCAGCAAGTATTGGGACATATCGAGATTACAGAACATTGTGTAAATAGTTGTTAGCAACTCACAAAACAAATAAAAAAAAGAGAGGATCACGATATGTATTTGCAAAATAAAAACCTCGGAGATGTATAAACGAGGTGGGCATTGTAGTAAAATATGATACATTCTTCAGTACACGAGAAATTACTTTCTTTTAAAATTATTTCCCTTAAAATTATCGTGTGTAAGCATATTAAACACTCCTAAGACCCTGGCAACAAGCACAATGAGGATATCGTCCGGAATAACTATGACTGGACACCGATAACTGTGGAGTTAAATCACAATGAAAATTGAACTGTAAGATTGTAAGCAAAATCATCAGGGAATCGAAATGTGTGAACTACAGAGAAAGTAAGGAATATTAGTATTTAAGTTCCCTTCCACGACTAGATCATCAGAGACGGAGCACGAGTCTATTTTTGAGAAAGATAGCCAAAGAAATAGATTTAACCATCCCAGAAACCGTCTTGAATGATTCCGAGAAATTACGAAACAGCTACTTGTATGAAATAATGGATGGGGATTTGAGTCATTATCTTCCCGAATGCGAGTCCAGACTTTTACCACTACATGTAATTTCAAGAAAAAATAAATATCTCCAGCAACAAGATAACAACTTTTTGGAACAAAACAAGATGTGGGACAGGAAAGGAATCGAAAAAATGAGCAAAATTCTTTTCAGACAAACAATGAACTGATCGATGGTAGTTTTAAAATTGTAGACACTTTCAGTTAAGTTTATTTAAGTAAGTAACAAATAATTTTCGATTGAACACTTCCTTAGCGGATAGAGTGTAGTTCCTAAGAAAAGAGTTCCAAAACAAGTACAGTAATCTTTTAGCTGCTTTTGTTACGAGTATTAGTCAACAAAGCAGATCAACTGCAAGTGATGAAAAATACGTACAATCCGTTGGACACAACATATTTGCGGCGGACAATATTTACGACCATCTTTTACCTCCATCCGTGTTCTATTCGCGACTGGAACGTGGGCAAAATGATTGTCTGTAAATCTCTGTATGGGCTCCAATTTCTCAGGTTCTCTCTCTGTGATTATGGCGTAAGACGCATGTGAAAGGAAGTAATACGATATGCCTCTTTTTCCGTAAAGTACATTCTAAGAATTTCTGTAGTAAACCTCTCTGTGATGTACAACACCTCTCTTGTAGCCTTTACCTCTGGAGTTCGTTGAGTATCTCCGTAACGCTCTCGTACCGACTGAACGATCCCGTGACAAAAGAAGCCTCTCTTAGAATATTATCTACCTCTTCTATTAGTTCAACCCGGTAACGGCCCACTTATGAGCACTAGCCAAGAATCGGTCGAACAAGTTTTTTGTACGTCATTTCTATCGTACATCAGTAGCATGTCATTAAGAGTCTGACAATGAATCTCAGCCTGACACCTACTTTTCCTACAGTTTGTTTTACTTGATCATTTCGCATTTTGTTACTCTGAATGGTTACTCTTACGATTATTATAATTTCCATTGACTTGCATAGTTTAACAGATACTTGAATATTTACCTGATCTTAGTGAATGGAAGAGGAGGACGAGATTAATGTTTAACGTGCCGACGACAAAGAGGTCATTAGAGACACGGAACACAAGCTTTAGGGAAGTTTGGGGAAAGAAATCGGTCGTATCATTTCAAAGGAACCATCTCGACATTTGCTGAAGCGATGTAGGGAAATCACGGAAAACCTAAATCAGGGTGGACAGACGCGGGATTGAACTGTCGTTCTTCCGAATGCGAGTCCAGTGTGCTAACCACTGCGCTTAGCTAAGGGAAAGTAATAGTGTTTTTCATGTAGTAGTACTTTTAAATTCTTAAAGCGGTTTCGTTTATTTGGCAGATATATACAGAAAACAATGTAGCGTTTAAAATTGTGGTTTTCCTTGGAAACCATTCGGGAATCCCATCAGTTTGTTGGAATATACCGGTGGCGATGTAGTTCTATGAAAAATAGGTATAGTCACTGCTACTAACACTACGACTAGGCCCGTGCTGCCATCTAAGAAGAGGTATAGTTATTCTAGGACACTCACATAATAAACGGGTTGGCGACGGGAATCTGTAGATCAGCATTTTTCTTAATTACCAAGTTTGATTATTAGTTTTCGGTTTGTTAAGACTCAGTACCACAAGAGTTTTTTTAAGTATTGTCAGCTGTAAAAATGGTTAAAGAAGAAGCAACGTGGGATAAATTCTAGTATCCGATTCCACTCGTGGGCTATTAGCAATAATGTCTTACCTAAGCCAAAGACTTTACGTATGCTCAGAAGAAAGTCCACTATACAACTAATGAAAATCCACAAAAAGTAGCGAATACTGGGATCGATACCTAGAATTAATCTATATAGGTAAATTCCTGTTTCCGATTCCAGCTGTTCCATGATTCTTATGTACATTACATTTGCAGGACTTATATGCTCTTAAACGTAATAGCACTTCTATATTTTTATTGGTCTCTAAAACTACTGCGGTGAAATAACAAAAATTGGAATCGGTAACCAGAATTGTCCATCTAGGTCAATTCTAGTTACCGATTCCAATATTAATAATTTCTTCGTAGTAGTTCAGAGAAGAAGTGCACAAATCCGATTGGACTCCATTTTAGTGCACTCACCTGCTGAAAAAACGATGTAATTAAAGAACGATCGAATGGCTGGAATCCTTAACAAGAATTGACCTTTATAGGACAGTTGTAGAAACTAGAATTAACCTTTATAGGAACTCAATTCCAGTTACCTATTCCAACTATTCGAAAGTTCATAATTTTGGACATTTTTCCAGTAAATTTGTGGACTACGCTTTGGTAGGATTTCTATATTTTTCATTGATCTCAGAAGTATTACGGAAAAAATAACAAATATTGTAGGTACAGATTCCAATTGTTTTTCTTTTTCATAGTAGTGAAGAGAGTAATACCAAATGTAGAAATTCTGTAACCTACAGTGCACACTCTTGTTGTTAAAAGGGTCTAAATAACGAACCGTGGAATGGTTGGAATCGGTTAACCTACATAGGTCAATTCTAGTTACCGATTTCAATATTATTCATTTTTTCCGCTGAACTTCAAAGAGTAATTACAAGTGCAGAAATCTATTACATTTCAGTGCACACTCCTACTCGAAAAACTACAATGCACCATAGTATGGTTGGAATCGGTAACTAGAACTGACCTATATCGCTCAGTTCTAGTTACCGATTCCAATATTCTTTAGACCCCACGTTTTGTGAATTTTAGTTACATGTGTTCTAGTCCCATTAGATTCAATAATTGTTATTAAAAATTAACGCTATTTCACAATGTTGCGACTTCATCATGCACTATATTGCAATGGATTTAAAGGGCCTCTTTGCTTTTCTTACTCTCATAAATTATCGTTATAAATTATGCAGACACGCATTCTTCGTTTTTCATTTGTTGTTTATTTTCGTTACCTTCAGTTCTTTTCAATATAATTTGTGGCTATGTAATTGATCACGTGAATTGTTATTGTAACTTTATCGTATGCTACATTCGTTTCTTTACGAATATAAACAGTTGCTTTCGAAGATTGCCTCTATGCAGCGTCTCTGCCTTTGGTATGACGTCATTGCTCAAAGACGACTAGTGGTAGCGGACACTAGAATTGAATCACAACGTGAATCACATAATTTTCACAGATGTTGTGTAGAGTGCACGCAGATACAGCTAAGAAGGCAATTGCTTTAATAAGTACATGAACGGTGGTGTGGTGGTTTGCGTGTCTCAGCGAAACAGATAGCCGAAGCTTCCAGAGCACACAGTACCTAGTCCCAAGGCGGATAAAATCCCCAAACCGGCCAGGAATGGCTCTCAACAAGGGAAGTGTCCAGGCGTCTCGGAGTGAACCATAGCGATGTTCGGACATGGAGGAGATACAGAGAGACATTAACTGTCGCTGACATGCCTCGATCAGGCCGCCCTAGGGCTACTACTGCAGTGGGTGACCGCTACCTACGGATTATGGCTCGGAGGAACGCTGACAGCAACGCCACCATGTTGAATAAAGCTTTTCGTGCAGCCACCGGACGTCGTGTTACGACTCAAACTGTGCGCAGTAGGCTGCATGATGCGCAACTTCACTCCCGACGTCCATGGCGAGGCCCATCTTTGCAGACCACGACACCACGCAGCGCAGTACAGATGGGCCCAAGAACATGCCGAATGGCCCGCTCAGGATTGGCATCACGTTCTCTTCACCGAGTCCGCCCCTCGTGGTCACGCGGTAGCGTTCTCGCTTCCAGACCTCCACTAGGACCTTGCCTAGTAAGGCGGCACGGTTCTCCCGCGTCGCTCCCCTACGCTCTGTAAGAAGTATGGGACTCATCATCATCATCATCTCTTCACCGATGAGTGCCGCATATGCCTTGAACTAGAGAGTCATCGGAGACATGTTTGGAGGCAACCCTGTCAGGCTGAACGCCTTAGACACACTGTTCAGCGAGTGCAGCAAGGTGGAGGTTCACTGTTGTTTTGAAGTGGCATTATGTGGGGCCGACGTACGCCGCTGGTGGTCATGAAAGGTGCAGTAACGGCTGTACAATACGTGAATGCCATACGTGCAACTATATCGGCAGCATAACGGCGAGGCATTCGTCTTCATGGACGACAATTCGCGCCCCCATCGTGCACATATTGTGAATGACTTCCTTCAGGATAACGATATTGCTCGACTAGAGTGGCCAGCATGTTCTCCAGACACGAACCCTATCGAACATGCCTGGGATAGATGGAAAAGGGCTGTTTATGGACAACGTGACCCACCAACCACTCTGAGGGATCTACGCCGAATCGCTGTTGAGGAGTGGGACGATCTGGACCAATAGGGCCTTGATGAACTTGTGGATAGTACGCCACGACGAATACAGGCATGCATCAATGCAAGAGGATGTTCTGCTGGGTATTAGAGGCACCGGTGTGTATAGCAATCTGGAGCACCACCTCTGAAGGTCTCGCTGTATGCTGGTACAACATGCAATGTGTGGTTTTCATGAGCAATAAAAAGGGCGGAAAAGGAAAAGACATTTATGCTGATCTCTATTCCAATTTCCTGTACAAGTTCCGGAACTGTCGGAACTGAGTCGATGCAAAACCTTTTTTGATGTGCGTATTAAACGCGTACGCAGAAAGGTGCTGTCGATTGACACTCGTGTTACGCGTGCAAAGGATTAGCAGAATTCAAGTTTATAATAATGGCTTACCTTCTGCTGTCGTTGCTCCGCGTACTTGCTGCATTGCACGGTGCAGGAGGGACAGAGATATGTCGCTCGCCAACATCTCGTCTCGAACTGATGCCTAGCAACAGTGTGGGCCGCTACAAGCCTCTTTGTATTGTTTGGAACTGCGCCACGTTGCGGTATGTTGTTTACTCTTAGAGAAGAAAAATAACTACCGCCTAATTACAGAAACTATCCAGGGATAAAAGCAGCTCGTCACTAAGCTGTAGCACCTGTGGCAATGCTCAGGGGTCCCTAAGGACAACGAGGACGAAGGTAAGACAACAAAGTAAATAAATCAATATGGACAAAATTAAAACAGAAAAGAGAAATGGGGAAAAAATTGTTAAATCAGTCAGGCCGCTGAACTCTTTCGTTACGTTAAATCAGTCGTGGAAATCATTCACGCAGGTCAAAGGTCAACCAGCATCATTAACTCGAGCATGAGGTAACTGAATGCATAGAATGAAAGGGCGTAGAAGTGAACAAATGTTGCAGCCAAGGCTGTGGCAGAGTATCCGGTTCTTACGAGTAAGACGTGTAACGAACGATGCGTGGCAGTAGATCGTAAAAACATAATTGAAACCCAGAGCTACGTCCTTCATTGTAAAGTACTAGCCATAATAAATATAGTACGTAACGGATTGATTTCCTCCATGATTAAGAACATTTATTTGCAACAAAGTAATTGGTTTCAAGTCATAAAATTAGTTATAAATGCATACAGCCTTCTTTCATATCTACCTCATTTCATGAAGATCTCAGAAACGAAGCAATGAAGGTTTTATGTGTCATCTGCTCATGATATTTCTATTGTGTTTTCAGCAAAAATGATGTTGATAAAACACAATTTAAAGCAGAAATACCGAAACCAGATGTTGTGCAGGACTTATCAGAAATGATAGCGAGCTAATTTACTGCATGGACAACCGTGATAATGGGGTTGTTGCAAAAGTTAGACGCTTTATTCGAAACTAAAACTATATTCAGAAACATTTACTTTACACACTGCGTCAGAAACGGTTATCCTGTTTGGAAAAACTATCAATAGATGGTGGACGATTAATGGCCACACCATCATTTGATTGGCGTGTGAGCGCAAAAGAAGTGTTGAAAAATATTTAATGGCTCATCGCGAAGCAAGAAGCCGTACACATTGCACGCAGGTGCTTGGAAAATCGCAAAATCTTTGTTTCGGAACAGAAGCTTCAAATATTCTTCAACTATCTATGTATACATACTGTACAGTTCATGCAGATAGAATGCTTAAAATAACAGCTCATAAAGAAGCGTGCAAGCAGCCAATCTCCACAAGCTCCCACACATTTTAACGTACGGTACACTAAAGAGATTCCTCTGCCACACATTTTGCATTGATTCAGAGACTGTTGACGTGGATGTATATACATCCGTAAAAAACGAAGAAGCACGAAATATCGATTTTCTTGAAACAATAGACAATTCTGATCATAAGTAAGACAAGAATTGAAATCACTGGGCACATACACTTCATTACCAATATACGTGTTTCGTGGATCTACAAACTTCTCTGAAATTACGTTGTCGGTTTTTTGTATTATCTTCCAGTGCTGCGTTACATATCATTTCACTTGTTCTTAGATTTTTCTGTGAGATTTCCCTGTGTCGTAATTAATTAATTCTCATCTCAATTAAGATTTATTTATGTTTAACCATCACCCTTGAAAGGCAGTATTAACCTCACACACACTTCCTGTGTACCTGTGCTGTGACGTTACAGGCTCTAGTATACAGTCTTTCGTTACTTTCGATGCCCGTTTCTATTACATGCAGACAGTAGTTCAATTCCTAGGCAGAGAGCACAGTTCCGAAGTTTAAGATAATCTTGATGGTCGTTTACTGTGGTTGCTAGCTGTTTCCCATTTTAAATACCACTTTCCCGACTTTGCTAATTTTTGAACCATAGTTTCTTTTGGAGCCGTAGAACAATTGTAGCAGAAATCTACACTCATGCTCATAAATTGACGATAATGTTGATACAAGGGGAAACAACGCTCTGGTGGGCGGTTTGCGGGTTTAAATCACCTAGGGGTATGACCATGCGGTGCATCTGACCTGCGGTCGTCGCACGGTGACGCTGGCAGTAGTCCACATACGCAGAGGTGTGTTGGTGCATGGCAGAATAAGGTGCAGCGAGTAAGTGTGCAGACGTTTTCAGGCGTGCTAATGGTGACTGTGTGTTGAAAATGGCTCAAAGAACACATATTGATGGCGTTATGAGAGGTAGAATACTGGGGCGACTGGAGGCTGGTCAAACACAACAGGTCGCAGCACGGGCCCTCCGTGTGCCAGAAAGTGTGATCTCAAGGATTATGGCAATGATTCCAGCAGACAGGAAACGTGTCCAGGCGCTACAATACGGGACGTCTACAGTATACAACACCACAAGAAGACCGATATCTCACCATCAGTGCCCGCAGACGGCCACAGAGTACCGCAGGTAGCCTCGCTCGGGACCTAACCGCAGCCACTGGAACAATTGTCTCCAGACACACAGTCTACAGACGACTGAACAGACTAGGTTTATTCGCCCGGAGACTTGCAAGGTGCATTCCACTGACCCCTGGTCACAGGAGAGACCGTAAAGCCTGGTGTCAAGAACACAATACATGGTCATTGGAACAGTGGTCCCAGGTTATGTTCACGGACGAGTCCAGGTATAGTCTGAACAGTGATTCTCACCGGGGTTTCATCTGGCGTCAACCAGGAACCAGATACCAACCCCTTAATGTCCTTGAAAGGGACCTATATGGAGGTTGTGGTTTGATGGTGTGGTGTGGGATTATGATTGGTGCACGCCCTGCATGTCTTTAACAGAGGAACTGTAATAGGTCAGGAGTATCGGGAAGTCATTTTGCACCAGTATGTCCGCCTTTTCATGGGTGCAGTGGGTCCCACCTTCCTCCTGATGGATGATAGCGCACGGCCCCACCGAGCTGCCATCGTGGAGGATTATCTTGAAACAGGACATATCAGGTGAATGGAGTGGCCTGCTTGTTCTCCAGACCTAAACCCCATCAAGCACGTCTGGGATGCTCTCGGTCGACGTATCGCTGCACGTCTTCAAACCCCCAGGACACTTCAGGAGCTCCGACAGGCACTGGTTCAAAAATGGGAGGCTACACCCCTGCAGCCGCTCGATCACCTGATCCAGAGTATGCCAACCCGTTGTGCGGCCTGTGTACGTGGGCACGGTGATCATATCCCATATTGTTGTCGGGGTAGATGCACAGGAAACAGTGGCGTTTTGTAACACATGTATCTCGGCACGGTTTTCTCAACTTACCGCCAATACCGTGGACTTATAGATCTGTGTCGTGTGTGTTTCCTATGTGCCTATGCTATTAGCGCCAGTTTCGTGTAGTGTCACGTTGTGTGGCACCACATTCTGCAGTTATCCTTAATTTATGAGCATGAGTGTAGGTTCAGAATTAGTGCGCTCTCGGTATCGTCAACATCTGATGCTGCAGGAATGGTGTTAAGAGATTAAAATTAATTAATTTAAAGGAAATGTAACACCTAAGGTTAAAAATTCATATGGAAATTTCAATAATTAATGACTGGGTATATTTGCTTGTTACTTTTGAATATGAAACGAGGCTTGCCAACTAAATAGATCGTTTGACAAAAAATGAAACACTCTGAACGTAGTCGGATGTCAGCGAAACTTCACACAAATGCAGTACATAGGCTGCAAACATCGACTGCTGATGAATGGCACCATATCGTTTTCAGTAATGAATGACGGTTCTGCGCTGCTGCAGATGACCATCATCTGCGATTATGGAGGCGACCTGGGAAGAGGTCCTATTCTTCCAATGTTTTGGAGTTTCACAGTGGTGTTACTCCTGGCGCCACGCTATGAGGAGCCATCGGGTATGACTTCAGGTCATGACTGGTTGTGACTGTGGGAACTCTTACAGCACAAAGAAGGTCACGAATATCTTGTGTCCTCATGTGTTACCTCTGTTGTCACTGTGTCATGTTGGCATTTTTCACCAGGACAATGCTCGTCTACTTATGGTACAGGTCTCTGTGAACTGTCTACATGATGCTGAGGTACTTCTGGAACCAGCAAGATCCCCCGATCTGTCCGGTGACAGATCCATTGATTGACCTCCACTGAATCTCCTCCTTTTGTTCCATGAATAGCATCTCTCACATTGTAAATGGAAATGCCGTGTGGCTAGGGCTTCCCATCGGGTAGACAGGTTGTCTTTTGCAAGACTTTCAAGTTGACGCTACTTCGGCGAGTTGCGCTTCGATGGGGATGAAATGATGATGATAAGGACAACACAACACCCGGTCCCTGATCGGAGAAAATCTCCGACCCAATCCGAAATCAAACCCGGGCCGTTAGGTATGACGCACGACTGCTACGGTCGCAGGTTCGAATCCTGCCTCGGGCATGGGTGTGTGCGATGTCCTTAGTTTAGTTAGTTTTAAGTAGTTCTAAGTTCTAGGGGACTGATGACCACAGATGTTAAGCCCCATAGTGCTCAGAGCCATTTTTTTTCGTTAGGTATGACATGCCGTCGCGCTGACCACTCAGCTACCAGGGGCAGACATCTCTCACATTCATACGGCTCCATTGCATCCAGCATTCAGTGACATCACTGAGTGGTTTGTCTGCACATTTAAGATCCAAATGCGTGGTACCAACTCGGATATCAAGACTCGGTGCAACACTTGTGGACCAGCCTGCCTTAAAAGAGGGTACAGCGGCCTTATGACACTCTTCCGAACCTAATCAGTGCATAATTCCTGTCCAGAGATCGTGCATCGACACATTGATGTGTGGGCTCATACTGACAAGTTCTTTGCAAATATGAATCGATTTTGAAATCACCGAAATAATATAACAAACCATCTCAACGTGTGAAGTTTCACTTCGTTTCCTGATACGCGTCTTGATGCTTCACTTATTTTGTCAGGCAGTGTAGATCATAGTGGTTCTTATGTACAGCCGTATTTTTTTCTGATGTTCGCAGGTCAATGTGTGGTTGTATCAAAAAGTTACTAATCATCACCAAGACGATGATTTCCGTTAAAACCAAGTCTTTGTATTATCCTGCACGCTTTCACGCTCACGGATACACTTTTATGGTGAAGTTGCCCATCACTGGACACGGATGTCTGGTTCAGATACACTTGCATGGTGAAATTGACTATGAGTAGATACCGGTGTCTAGCGTGGATACACCTGCAAGATGAAGTTCATCATCAGTAGACATAACTGTCTGGCAAAGATACACCTCCAAGGTGAAGTTGACCATTAGTAGACACCAGAGTCGGGTACAGATACACCTACAAGGTCGGCCACTTTGATCAATCATCTGTTTCCTTTGGAAGCCGAGATTTTAAATAACCCCCGAAGTGAGCAATGGGTCTAACTTTTTGAACCACCGTGAGGGTACCACATAGTTCTATGATGGATAGTTTAGGCACCATGTACAGAATTAGCTTTGTGAGTGCTGAAGCCTTGGCAGTTTTGATGAAGCTGGCAGTCTTCAACGAACTAATCGTTTACACATATTAATCGTCGCTCGTTGCGACAAGCTGATTAATAAATATTAATATGATTGTTCGAAAGTACGACCGCCACAGAAGTTCCATGCTCCGAATTATATAATGCTAAATGTACTACTACCACCCTAGCATCATTTCATGAAATCTCTGTTTCTTCACCTGTATTCTCTCAAGTATTTGCACCTACATTGTGTGTAATTTTCTCCTCTTGAGAAAGTAGTGATTGCGGTCCAACAAATTGTATACACTGAGTAGTTCAAGAATTCTTCGCCTCCCATTCCAGTGCTGTCACATTAATTGATTTAGAAGCTTCTTGTACCTGTATTTAGTAGGTTATGCAATGTGTAGCGTGAAAGCACCACAGAAATGCTGCGCCAATTCCTGTGGCACGCGCTACAAGGTTGGTATTGTGCATCACGATGCGGTTTACCGTTAAAATGCCAAGAGAATGCGTTTGTAAAAGTGTCAGTCAAGCAATTACTTCCTCCAACGTATATTTCGCGAAACAGTTATGGATACAATAACAGTGAGGCTCAATCTCGCTCGGAGGAGTGCGAACAATCGTTCCTCCCAAGCAGTGTTCACAGCTTGAAGAGCTAAGGTGGCAGTGACAGTGACGCAAGAGGTTCCTGCCGCTACACACCATAAGGTGACTTGCGCTACATAGATGTAGATGTAGAATGTATGTTCCTCCGTTGTAATCTGTCTACAGTTCTTATTTACGTAGCTTTGTAATCTCCCCAACTATCCTCAATTTCTGGTAATAGCCTGATGATAATCACTTTACGATTTTGCAATGCCTGTGTTGTTCCGAATTATGATGTAATGTTCCTTCGGACATGCATGCATCTCCCTGCGGCGACTACAGCTGTTGTGAAATACAATAAATGTATTCGCAGTTGCGAATAAGGATAACGATCGCCTGTAGAATGGAATGGCGACGACGAAAATTTGTGCCGGACCGTGACACGAACCCGGATTTCCCTCTTATCGCGAGCGGTCGCCTTACCATCTGTCTACCCGGTCACGTAAAACGGCCAGAACCAAACTTCCGTATGTCGTGAACCGTGTGGCTACAACCTGTACTCGTACATCCATCATGTGCATTCCCGATAAGGGAAGACGCTTTACTTGAACGTCGCTCGTCCGGTTTCGACGGATAAATACGATACTGCATTGCTTGTGTTATTCCGAATTACTATGGAATGATCCTTCGGACATGCATGAATGTTAGACGCAACAGGCACTCCGGCTACTACGGCCATTATGTAATACATTATATGTATTCCTAGTTGCGAATATGGGATAACCATCAGCTGTATAATGGACGACGATAGTGAAAGTTCTTCGTTGACCCATTATGGATCGTGGGACGACGGGTGGCATGAACTTCTTGATGCAATAATTTACCAACAGCCGTATGTATTGTATTTTTTTCTTTTCTTTTTATAAACTTCCATGTGCTACCAGTTTCAGCATTACATTGATGCCATCTTCAGGCCCCACTCGTCATAGTCGTAAAACCGCTATACAAGGAAGGAGCCATATTACTGGATCCGTGGCCAGACCACCAAGAGCTGTTGCAGGACGATTTGATTCCCGGATCCAGTTATATGGCTCCTTCCGTGTATAGCGGGGCCTGAAGATGACATCAATGTAACGCCGAAACTGGTAGCACATAGAAGTTTATAAAAAAAAATTGCAATACATACGGCTGTTGGTAAATTATTGCATCAAGACAGTGAAAGATTGTGCGGAACTGGGACTCGAACCCAGATATCCCGCTTATCGCGAGCCATCGCCTTACAATTTGGCTATCCAAGCACGACTTATGCGGAAGTGCCTGTCCTTCGGACACGCATGCATGTCCCGAGGAACATAGTATCGTAATTCGGAATAACACAGCCACTGCAATATCGTATTTATCCGCCGACACTGGGCAAGCGACTTTCAAGTAAAATGTGTCCCCTGTATGTGAATATACATAACGAATGTTCGTGCACAGGTTGTAGACACATGGTTGACGACGAATGAAAGTTTGAGTGTCTCCCTGAATCGTGCTCGGATAGCCGAATGGTAAGAGGATCCCTTCGCTTTAACCGGGAAATCTGATTCGAGTTCCGGTCCGACAGAAATTTGAACCGTCGCCATTCCATTATGCAACTGATGGTCATCCATATTCGCAGATGCGAATAGATTTAATGCATAATGATTGTTGTTAGACATGAGGCCAACGTTAATTACCTCTACAAGTACAAGGGGCAGCTGGTGCCTGAATCACAGTCAGGACAGGAAGATACCAGGTAGGTGTCCATTTTAAGAAGAGCACATGACACTGGGGCAAGCTTTTACAGACGGCTTTCCAGTACTCCCAGTGACGAACTGATAAGGAGCTCGTGGACGCCCCGAGGCTGCGGGCTTTCTCCAACGCTTTGTCGCGCCAGCTGCCAGCAGCGCTGAAGGCCGCTCTGCTGGACTGGACTGGACAGGTAGGCGGCGGATGGCGTGGGCGCCGCAGCCCGCTGCTCCTCATTCCAGGAGCTGGACCGGCTCGGCCCGCCTCCCAAGTTCACTGCCGCCGCTTGACGGACGCCGCGGCCCTCTGTGCGCCGCCTCCTTGTCACTGGAGCACAGCCTTAACGTCCGCTGACAGTTTCATGTCGCAATCTGGACACAACTCATTAACACGATACCAGAAGCGGATACATGCATGCGTCCACTCTGTAACGGACAGTCATAACACTCGATGAAGCAATTAAAACTGAGCACCGAAACCGTTGACACCATGAATCCTGCAGGGCTGTCCACAAATCCGTAAGATTACCAGAGGGTCGAGATCTCTTCTGAACAGCACGATATGCTCAGTAATGTTCACGTCTGGGAATCTGGTGGCCAGCAGAAATGTTTAAACTCAGAAGAGCGTTCCTGGAGCCACTCTGTAGCAATTCTGGACGTGTGGAGTGTCGCATTGTCCTGCTGGAATTGCCCAAGTCCGTCGGAATGCACAACGGACTTGAATGGATGCAGGTAATCAGACAGGATGCTTACGTATGTGTCACCTGTCAGAGCCGTATCTAGACGTATCAGGAGTCCCATATCACTCCAGCTGCACACGCCCCATACCGTTACAGAGTCTCCATGAGCTTGAACAGTCCCCTGCTGACATGTAGCGTCCATGGATTCATGAGGTTGTCTCCATACCCGTACAAGTCCATCTACTCGATACAATTTGAAACGAGACACGTCCGACCAGGCAACAAGTTTCCACTCATCAACAGTCCATTCTCAGTGTTAACGGGCCCATAAAGCTTTGTGTCGTGCAGTGATCAAGGTTACACAAGTGGGCCTTGGCCTCCGAAAGCCCATATCGATGATGTTTTGTTGAATGGTGCGTACGGCGACACTTGTTGACGGCCCAGCACTGAAATCTGCAGCAGTCTGCGGAAGGGTTGCGCTTCTGTCACGTTAAAAGATTCTCTTCAGTCGTCATAGGTTCCATTATGGCAGGATCTTTTTCCGGCCGCAGCGATGTCAGAGATTTGATGTTATATCGGATTCCTGATATTCACGGTACACTCGTGAAATGGTAGTACTGGAAAATCCCCATTTCATCGCTACGTCGGAGATGCGAGTCCCATCGCTCGTGCGCCGACTATAACAACACGTTCAAGCTCATTTAAATCTTGATAACCTGCCATTGTAGCAACAGTAACCGATCTAACAACTGCGCCAGACACTTGTTGTCTTGTATAGGTGTTGTCTATCCCAGAGCCATATTCTGCGTTTTTGAATACGCTTGCCTATACCATTTTTTTTTCTTTTTTTTTCTTTTGGCGCTTCAGTGTAGAATGTTTCAGAAAGATTCATCTAATTTCAAAAGGGTGGCCGCGTGGGATTAGCCGAGTGGTCTGAAGCGCTGCAGTCATGGACTGTGCGGCTGGTCCCGGCGGAGGTTCGAGTCCTCCATCGGGCATGGGTGTGTGTTTGTCCTTAGGTTCAAATGGCTCTGAGCACTATGGGACTTAACATCTGAGGTCATCAATCCCCTAGAACTTAGAACTACTTAAACCTAACTAACCTAAGGACATCACACACATCCATGCCCGAGGCAGGATTCGAACCTACGACCGTAGCAGCAGTGCGGTTCCGGACTGAAGCGCCTAGAACCACTCGACCACAACGGCCGGCTTTGTCCTTAGGATAATTTAGGTTAAGTAGTGTGTAAGCTTAGGGACTGATGACCTTAGCAGTAAAGTCCCATAAGATTTCACACACTTTTGAACATTTGAATAAAAAGAGCGTAACTTCTGCAAAACGAAGATTTAAACTTGAGATAGAAGTTAACTTAGGCAGAGGGCTATAAAGGCTTTTGTAGTCGAGAGAGTTTTACTACTTTACTGGATTATAAATTTTCGATACTTGCGCATACAACTTTGTGACATTGCTTAAAATTACGTTTAGGATCAAAGTTTTCATTTACCTTTCAGAAATGTTTAATGTGCCCTCCACCAGAAGCACGACAAATATTCCTACGGTACTCCAACTTGTCCCAATCTTTTGCTCGTCATGAGTTAAGACAGTCACTGCTATTACTTGCAGTATCGCGGATCACCCAGAGTTGTGGAAGAGGAGGCAAATATACGGAGCCAATGAGATTCCTTTAAGGCCGCTCCTTCGTTGACGTAGCTCATTGTTAAGAAATGCTCTTACGCGCAAGAGTCAATACATCAGCGTTTCATTTTTAATGAGCAGGGTTACTGCGGTTGTTAAAAATCTTTATTCAAAGACATGACCGGTTTGCAACATTAGGCATTTGTAATAAGTCAATAAAAGCGGCTTGTATAACATTCAGAATAGTATATTCCCTAACATTCTCATCAATGTATTTAAAATTGCTGTCTCGCAAATATGCGGACAGACACAAATAAAAGAAATGGTACTGAGGTCATCTCGAAACCGCCAATGTACACGTTCTGGGGGAGGAAGCGTTGCTGTTGCCAGTTTTAAACTACGGCAGCAGCAACGCTTCCTCCCCTAGAACGTGTACATTGACGGCTTCGAGATGGTCTTAGCACTATTTTTGTGTTTGTAGCTTTTCGCTCATTTTAGAGACAGAAATTTTAAATACTTTGATGAGAATTTTGAGTAATATATTTTTTGTGGCTTTTAAACTGATCGCTTTTATGGACTGACTATAAACTCTTGATGTTGCAAATATACAGGATGGGCCAAATAAAAGTGGTCCGGACGAGTGGATACAATTGGACGTTAATGTATGCATATAACCACCCCCTGCGACGCACACACCACGCGCACACCAGCCTCGTGATCCACACCAGTTCAGAGAGTAGTGCGGGCTCTATCAGTGCGAGTGGAGCAGTGCAAACGGGCTGATGGTCCTCAAAGTGGAGCAGTGGGTGTTCATTGCGGAAAGTTACGTGGCAACAAACTCGAAGAGAAGGTGTGGTTAGCAGTTTGTTGAGAAGTTTAAAGGTGTTAAAGCGCCAGCAAAGAGTGCCATGCAACGATTAGTCCTAAAATGGCGTCAGCCACGACCTGTGTTTAACAAGTCAAAAAAAAAAAAAATCCGAAACGTGCCCACATGCCAAAAAATGTTGCTGCAGTTACCAGAAAATGCTTCAGAGTCCTAAAAAATCATCCAGACGCCTGTCGCAAGAAAACGGCATATCACGAAGATAATGCGGACGAATAATCCCCATGGACCTGCACGTGCTTCCCTACCGAGCTCGTGTTGTTCATGCGTTAAAACCAGCAGATGCTTCTCAGCGCCACTTTTTTTTTTTTTTTTTTTTTTTTTTTTTTTTTTTTTTTGAGTGGCCATTTACTGAGATTACATTGAATGGCTTGATGGCTTGGACATGGATCTGTTCTTTATGTCGGATGAAGTCTATTTTCACCTGTGTGGTCATGGCAATTCACAGAATCACAGATTCCGGGCAGCGGAGAATCCGCATAACTTCTACGAAACACCATTACATGATTAGAAGTTTGGGGTTTCGTGTGCAGTGTCTGCAAACCACATTATTGGTCCGATCTACTTCCATCAGACGCTAGCTTCGGCGCGTTACATTGCCAGCAGTTAGAAACCATTTGTGGCAACAATAACGAAGGATGGGAAGACCTAAAATCACTTCGAACAGGATGGAGCAACTGTCCATGCAGCCAGTCAAACCCTGGTGCACAGTTACACAATCTTCACACCTGACTGAGTAGTTAGCAGAGGTCAGTCTTGTCGCGGCCCTAGCTGACCACCCAGGTCACCTGATCAGTGTACTATTTCTTTGTGTGGGGAGCCCTCAAGGCTAAGGTGTATTGAAACAACCTTCATAGTCTTCAAGAATTGCAGCAGAACATTTCGGATGAGACTGGAGCAATTCCAGCAGTCCTGCTTTGATACGCATTCAGCAGCCTGCTGACCAAGGCCCAAAAGTGCCCAGAGATGAATGGTGGTCACTTTCAACATCTGCTATAGCCAGGTTAGTACTGTATTTAATTCCTCTGCTGTGTTTCTTTGTACCCTGGAACTTTGTTTTCTGGCCCCTTTCATTTGCCTCACCCTGTAGTTTCCGAAACCAATCGTGTCTTTGGCTGGCTGGCTCTGAGCACTATGGGACTTAACATCTGAGGTCATCAGTCCCCTAGAGCTTAGAACTATTTAAACCTAACTAACCTGAGGACATCACACACATCCATGCCCGAGGCAGGATTCGAACCTGCGACCGTAGCGGTTGCGCGATTCCAGACTGAAGCGCCTAGAACCGCTTGGCCACACCGGCCGGCAGTCGTGTCTTTGAATTAAGATTTTAAACAGTCGCAGCAGTCCTTCTCATTGAGAACGGAATATTGCGACTATGGATACCCCAGATACAAAATAGTATTCCTTCTTGCTGAAACGTTTTCGGCACGTTTGAGCCATTGTTGCAGCGGATCGGATTATCGATTTCAGAGAAGTCTCGCTGCAATGACTGTTGTCGCTGAGAAAACTCTGTGACGAAGGAGGAGGTGAACGAGAGTACATTGGTATGGCAGCCCAGCAGGCGGTCAGCTGGTGGATAACGAGGAGGCCACCAAACTTGGGAGCACCGTGAAAGCACAACAGTAATCAGTTAGCAAGTGACAGTTAAGGGGCTGGTCCTCTCTCTCTCTCTCCCGTGCTCACTCTGCTGTGTACGAACCACGGCGTGCTGGTTCAAACGATCCAGGCTTCCTTATAGTGAGATATATAGGAAGTGTTGCTTAAATGCTAACGTAATTCCTGTTTGCAGCTGCAAATGGTGGTAGCTTGTACGCAGCAGCGATGTGGATCCTGTTTCTAGCTACTATGCTCACATCTGGTAAAAGCTTTCAGGGTAGTTTTATGGATAATGTGTGGACACAGCAGTGTGCTGACTATTACATGAGTGAAGTCGTTCTGCAGACATTGCATCCTTTAAAAACGGTGTCGTTCGACGCCGTCGTTCGCTGGTGTGATCTTGTGAGCATTCATTCAGTTGTGTTGTCTCCTAGAATAAGTGTTGTCAATCTATATAGCCTCTTCTCTATAATATAGCTAAATGGTGTTCTTACCGTGCTGTTCCTAAATATTCATCTTGTTCCTATTACTTCAGATTTAGTATTAAACTGAATGTTCTGCACACTTGTCAGTTGTATTATTACCCTAGACCTCCAATATAATATTAAATCAATGTGCGCGTTGTTGTGGGCCGGTATATTCGTGTACTGAAGTTATCATGTATAATGATTTTTTTTTAATATTTGGTGCATCCTTGGGGCCAAAATTACACGAGGGCCACTGAACGCGTGTGTAGATGCATATAAAGGATAAATGTATATCTGTGACCAATGCAGAATTAATTAAAACTTCTAAGTAAAAAAAGGAACATAAATTGAAAATCTACTCCAGTTCTTGGTAAATGTTCTTAGTATCTTTAAAACGAAGCTTGAGTTATATTATCACCAATGTTAATTAAAGACTGTGGCACTTTTTGACAATTGTAAATCGGCTTTTTCCAACGAAGTCTAAATTTTGGATTGTTTCTTATGATATACGTATATGACAGATATTAGATCTTACAAAGGGGCTGATGCAGACACAGACCGTTACATAGTAATCAGCGAACTACAACTAGAGTTATATTACAAAGGAAGGGGGAACAGCATAGTCAAGAGACAGTTTGATGTTGAGAAGAATGTGGTTCTTGAGTTCTGTCAACAGAATTTGAAGTCCTGGAATCAAACCACAGTAACGAAAGAAGTGTTCCTGATCAATGGGAAGACATAAAGACCACTGTGACACAAGCAGCAAACTAAATTATAGAAGAAAACGCCAGCAACCTAGAATAAATGGTTCAATGATAAATGTGAACAAGCTGTGAATGCTAGGAAGAGAGCGAGGGAAACACTCATGCTGGACAGAAATTGTGCACAAACGCAGGAAGCACTGAATCACATAAAAAGATAAGCAAAAATGATTCTGAGGACAGAGAAAAAGAATCATGACCAATACAATTAATGAAATAGAGAGGACAAGTAAAATATTTGCGACCAGAAAAATGTTTCAGATGATGAAACATGCGGGGAACGATGAAAGAAATGAAGATTTAGTTTTTAATGATAATGATGGAAATACGATAACTAACAAGCAAAGGATTTTGGACAGAGAATATTTTGAAGAGTTGTTGAATGCTGAAGACCCTGAAAATGTATTCCCAGAAGGAAGAATTACACAGGGTGTAGAGGAAGAAGAAACTTTAGTAACCCAGCAGGACTCAAATAGAGTAATTAAGAAACTGAAGAACCATAAGGCACCAGGGACTATAGGGTAACGGCTGAGATGTTGCGCCGGCCGTTGTGGCCGAGCGGTTCTAGGCACTTCAGTCCTGACCCGCGCTGCTGCTACAGTCGCAGGTTCGAATACTACCTCGAGCATGGATATGTGTGCTATCCTTAGGTTAGTTACGTTTAAGTAGTTCTAAAGTCTAGAGGACTGATAACCTCAGATAGTGCTCAGGGTCACCTGAACCATTGTTTTGAGGTGTTGAACGCTGGAGGTGGGAAACTTCAGATGGGGATATACAATCTTGTAATTGAAGTGTGGAAAAAGGAGGTTATCACAAAAGAGTGGAAGTCAAGCTACACTTATCCCACTGCACAAAAAGAACATTAAAAGGAATTGTAAGAACTACAGAGGTATTTCTCTGTTAGGTGTACCATAAGAAGTGTTATCATTAATGTGTGGTGCACAGTACTGCTGTTCACACCAGGACAAAAATTTTTTTGTTCTTGAATACTTAACAGCCCTCAGTTGAGTGCTAGCTTTCTTTACTGCAACAGCACATCAGAGGACACCGTTTTCGTTTGTGAGTTTGTCACAGTTTTTCGAAAGGAGCGACTTATTTTAAATTTCCTATGTGCTCTTTAGTTTAAACTCATTAATTTCCGTGGCATGTTTGTATATTTATCAGGCACCATTCTGCGATTATCAACTGTTTAGAGAATATTTCCGCTGTCTTTAGTATGGATAGGGAGTGTGGTTGCTGTCTTCAGATGAGAGCAGCGTTGGTGAGGCTTCAATCACAGCTCCAGGTTGCGCTGACATCGTTTACACAGCTTGAGGCTGTAGCCCAAGGGCATCACTGTCGGGGGACAGACGTGGATATCGAAAGAACTTCGAGCACATCCCATGTGTCACACAATTTGTCCACTGATGTGGCCACACCAGTTAATTCCCTCTTGGGGGTTTGAGGGGGGCCCCTCACTTGTGATCGTTCCAAGTAGTGACAGGCAGTGTAAAACTTTGCAGGGGGCCAAGTGAAGGGGCTGATGAACAAGTGTCAGCAACTTTTGTGACTGACAAAGACCCTGAAAGAGACGCAATCATTCGCCTTGTTCCAAAGGAAGCTTCTTGGCCTGCAAGGTCTGCACAGTTACAGATAGTGAGATTAGTGATAGTTCGTAACTCCAACATTAGGCAAGTAATGAAGACCTTTAGGGATATTGTTGCCAAAGAGGGAAACGAATCCAGTGTGTACTTTTTGTGAATAGTGGGAAGGGTCATTACAGATCTTGAAAGAGTTCTTTTCGACTCGCTAAAGAGCAACTATGGGTGGTGGCTTTTGTCGGTACCACCGATGTGTCGCTTTATATCAGAAGAGATTCTCTCTGGTTTTGTGCAGCTAGCTGAGGCGGTAAAGACTGCCAGTCTTGCTCCTGAGACGAAGTTGAAGCATTGTCGACAGAACTGACTGTGTCCCTTTGGTACAGAGCTGACCAGAAAGTCTGAATCAGAAGCTCAGACGATCTCTGCGACCGTGTGGGTTGCAGATTCCTTGACTTGAACTATCTGGTGGTGGGTTTCCAGGTTCTACTTAATACACTCCTGGAAATTGAAATAAGAACACCGTGAATTCATTGTCCCAGGAAGGGGAAACTTTATTGACACATTCCTGGGGTCAGATACATCACATGATCACACTGACAGAACCACGGGCACATAGACACAGGCAACAGAGCATGCACAATGTCGGCACTAGTACAGTGTATATCCACCTTTCGCAGCAATGCAGGCTGCTATTCTCCCATGGAGACGATCGTAGAGATGCTGGATGTAGTCCTGTGGAACGGCTTGCCATGCCATTTCCACCTGGCTCCTCAGTTGGACCAGCGTTCGTGCTGGACGTGCAGACCGCGTGAGACGACGCTTCATCCAGTCCCAAACATGCTCAATGGGGGACAGATCCGGAGATCTTGCTGGCCAGGGTAGTTGACTTACACCTTCTAGAGCACGTTGGGTGGCACGGGATACATGCGGACGTGCATTGTCCTGTTGGAACAGCAAGTTCCCTTGCCGGTCTAGGAATGGTAGAACGATGGGTTGGATGAAGGTTTGGATGCACCGTGCACTATTCAGTGTCCCCTCGACGATCACCAGTGGTGTACGGCCAGTGTAGGAGATCGCTCCCCACACCATGATGCCGGGTGTTGGCCCTGTGTGCCTCGGTCGTATGCAGTCCTGATTGTGGCGCTCACCTGCACGGCGCCAAACACGCATACGACCATCATTGGCACCAAGGCAGAAGCGACTCTCATCGCTGAAGACGACACGTCTCCATTCGTCCCTCCATTCACGCCTGTCGCGACACCACTGGAGGCGGGCTGCACGATGTTGGGGCGTGAGCGGAAGACGGCCTAACGGTGTGCAGGACCGTAGCCCAGCTTCATGGAGACGGTTGCGAATGGTCCTCGCCGATACCCCAGGAGCAACAGTGTCCCTAATTTGCTGGGAAGTGGCGGTGCGGTCCCCTACGGCACTGCGTAGGATCCTACGGTCTTGGCGTGCATCCGTGCGTCGCTGCGGTCCGGTCCCAGGTCGACGGGCACGTGCATCTTCTGCCGACCACTGGCGACAACATCGATGTACTGTGGAGACCTCACGCCCCACGTGTTGAGCAATTCGGCGGTACGTCCACCCGGCCTCCCGCATGCCCACTATACGCCCTCGCTCAAAGTCCGTCAACAGCACATACGGTTCACGTGCACGCTGTCGTGGCATGCTACCAGTGTTAAAGACTGCGATGGAGCTCCGTATGCCACGGCAAACTGGCTGACACTGACGGCGGCGGTGCACAAATGCTGCGCAGCTAGCGCCATTCGACGGCCAACACCGCGGTTCCTGGTGTGTCCGCTGTGCCGTGCGTGTGATCATTGCTTGTACAGCCCTCTCGCAGTGTCTGGAGCAAGTATGGTAGGTCTGACACACCGGTGTCAATGTGTTCTTTTTTCCATTTCCGGGAGTGTAGATCAGGGGTCCACTACACACAGGAAGTGGCTGCGCAGGTAACTGTGTCTATGTAGAGGGGACTGGGCGGTTTTATAGGTTAGAGGGTCTCCTGAAACTACAGAAGGTGTCAGTCTAAAAGGATGCTAAGCAAACGCAGGAAGGTTGACCCTGCAACAATCGGTACTGTTGTAAATTGTCATAGATGTTGGGAAGGAACCAGCCATAACAGAAAGCACTGAAGCTCAAATCGTTATAGGTATGGCAAAATGGCTAAATCTGGAAATAAATTCAGCTGAATTTGTACAAAGAACCAAACTGTGTTCAGAAAGGATAGATCTATTCCTATCAGAAGTAGTTTACCTTTTAGTGAAATTTTAGTAGATAGTTCCTGTGAATTAGTATGGTATGGGTTACACCTGACAACTGGAATGAATTAATATCTGGTTCCTTTTACACACTCCCGATTCAGATGACACAGTTGCTACACAGTGAAAGAAAATTTGAGTCTCAAAAATGGCTCTGAGCACTATGGGACTTAACTTCTGAGGTCATCAGTCCCCTAGAACTTAGAACTACTTAAACCTAACTAACCTAAGGACTTCACACACATCCATGCCCGAGGCAGTATTCGAACCTGCGACCGTAGCGGTCGCGCGGTTCCAGACTGTGGCGCACGGAAACGCTCGGCCACTCCGGTCGGCAATTTGAGTCTCATTTCAAAAAGATACGACACTCATTACAATTATAGTTCGTGGTGACTTCAACCTATCTTCGCCATGTTGGCGAAAATACATGTTTTTAGTCGGTGGAAAGCATAACACGTCGTCCGAAATCGTACTGAATGCTTTCTCAGGAAACTGTTTGAACATTCAGGCAACAAATAATCCTGAGCAAATAGAGAGCATCATAACGGATGCATGTGTTAGTGAACACAAGTTGGCTGTTACAAACACGGGTCTATAGAGAGTTCTGTACCTGCAGTTTGGAAAACTGTACAAGGCACACCAATACGCAAGAGGGAAACAGAAGCAATCAACAGAATTAGAGACCCATATAACTAACGTCGATTTTCAATAGGATTTTGGAACGTGTAATCTGTTGCACATTATGAATCACCTTGATGAAAGCAGTTTATTAAGAAATAGTAAACACGGGTTCAGTACATATCGTTCTTGTGAAACACAACTAGCATTTTACTCTTATGAAATAAAATATACTGTCGACAGGCTATCTCAGACTGAGTCTATATTTTTTGATTTCCTAGAGGCTCTTGACACAGTTCCTCACAAACGACTTTTAATCAATTTGCATGCCTATGGAGTATCGCCCCAGTTGTGCCCCTGGATTCGTGATTGCCTTGCATAAAGGTGACAGTTCGTAGTAATTGACGGAAAGTCATCGAGTAAACCAGAAGAAGTAATATCTGGAATTTCTCAAGGAATTGTTATAGATCCTCTAACTTTCCTAATATAAATCAAGTGCATAGAATGCCATCTGAGCAGGCCGCTTGGATTGTTCCCAAATTATGCTGTCATTTTCCGTCTTGTAAAGTTATCAGATGATCAAAAGCAGTTGCAAAATGATGTAGACACGAGATATGTAGGTGTGAAAAGTGGCAATTGATTCTACACAAAGCCGGCCGGAGTGGCCGAGCGGTTAAAGGCGCTACAGTCTGGAACCGCACGACCGCTACGGTCGCAGGTTCGAATCCTGCCTCGGGCATGGATGTGTGTGATGTCCTTAGGTTAGTTAGGTTTAAGTAGTTCTAAGTTCTAGGGGACTTATGACCACAGCAGTTGAGTCCCATAGTGCTCAGAGCCATTTGAACCATTTGAACTCTACACAATAGTGTGAAGTCATCCGCTTGAGTACGAAAATGAATCTGCTAAGTTTCAGTGACACGATAAATCACAAAAATCTAAAGGCTGTAAATTCAATTACAGTCTTAGCGATTACAATTTCGAATAACTTAAATTTTAACGGTCACATAGACAATGTGGTGGGGAAAGCAAACCAGAGACCGTGATTTATTTGCAGACCTCTTGGGAAGTGTAACAGGTCAATTATAGACACTGTTACACTAAACTTGTCCGCACTCTTCTGGAATATTACTGTATGGTGTGGGACCCACATAAAATGGGATTGATGGAGGACATCGAGAGGGTCCAAAGAAGGGCACCACGATTAGTATTATCGCGAAATAGGGACAGAGGTACAGAAATATGATAAACATACTGGTGTGATAATCACTAGAAGGCATTTTTCATGCGGCAGGGCCATCTCACGAAAATTCTATAATCACCTCTCTCCGCAGATTGCGAAAATATCTTGTTGGTG
The DNA here is from genome assembly GCF_021461385.2 of Schistocerca piceifrons. Lineage (NCBI taxonomy): Eukaryota > Metazoa > Arthropoda > Insecta > Orthoptera > Acrididae > Schistocerca > Schistocerca piceifrons. The sequence goes on along the minus strand of NC_060142.1, from coordinate 316,541,507 downwards.
CCACCTAGATAGGAAGAAATTATCATCATAATAAAATAAGAGAAATCAGAGTTCATACAGAAAGATTTAAATGTTTGTTTTTCCTGCACTCCGTTCAAGTTTGGAATGGTAGAGATATACACTCCTGGAAATTGAAATAAGAACACCGTGAATTCATTGTCCCAGGAAGGGGAAACTTTATTGACACATTCCTGGGGTCAGATACATCACATGATCACACTGACAGAACCACAGGCACATAGACACAGGCAACAGAGCATGCACAATGTCGGCTCTAGTACAGTGTATATCCACCTTTCGCAGCAATGCAGGCTGCTATTCTCCCATGGAGACGATCGTAGAGATGCTGGATGTAGTCCTGTGGAACGGCTTGCCATGCCATTTCCACCTGGCGCCTCAGTTGGACCAGCGTTCGTGCTGGACGTGCAGACCGCGTGAGACGACGCTTCATCCAGTCCCAAACATGCTCAATGGGGGACAGATCCGGAGATCTTGCTGGCCAGGGTAGTTGACTTACACCTTCTAGAGCACGTTGGGTGGCACGGGATACATGCGGACGTGCATTGTCCTGTTGGAACAGCAAGTTCCCTTGCCGGTCTAGGAATGGTAGAACGATGGGTTGGATGAAGGTTTGGATGCACCGTGCACTATTCAGTGTCCCCTCGACGATCACCAGTGGTGTACGGCCAGTGTAGGAGATCGCTCCCCACACCATGATGCCGGGTGTTGGCCCTGTGTGCCTCGGTCGTATGCAGTCCTGATTGTGGCGCTCACCTGCACGGCGCCAAACACGCATACGACCATCATTGGCACCAAGGCAGAAGCGACTCTCATCGCTGAAGACGACACGTCTCCATTCGTCCCTCCATTCACGCCTGTCGCGACACCACTGGAGGCGGGCTGCACGATGTTGGGGCGTGAGCGGAAGACGGCCTAACGGTGTGCGGGACCGTAGCCCAGCTTCATGGAGACGGTTGCGAATGGTCCTCGCCGATACCCCAGGAGCAACAGTGTCCCTAATTTGCTGGGAAGTAGCGGTGTGGTCCCCTACGGCATTGCGTAGGATCCTACGGTCTTGGCGTGCATCCGTGCGTCGCTGCGGTCCGGTCCCAGGTCGACGGGCACGTGCACCTTCCGCCGACCACTGGCGACAACATCGATGTACTGTGGAGACCTCACGCCCCACGTGTTGAGCAATTCGGCGGTACGTCCACCCGGCCTCCCGCATGCCCACTATACGCCCTCGCTCAAAGTCCGTCAACTGCACATACGGTTCACGTGCACGCTGTCGCGGCATGCTACCAGTGTTAAAGACTGCGATGGAGCTCCGTATGCCACGGCAAACTGGCTGACACTGACGGCGGCGGTGCACAAATGCTGCGCAGCTAGCGCCATTCGACGGCCAACACCGCGGTTCCTGGTGTGTCCGCTGTGCCGTGCGTGTGATCATTGCTTGTACAGCCCTCTCGCAGTGTCCGGAGCAAGTATGGTGGGTCTGACACACCGGTGTCAATGTGTTCTTTTTTCCATTTCCAGGAGTGTAGTTTGAAGATGTTTCAGTGAACCCTCTTCCAGGCACTAAAATATGAATTTCAAAACAATCATGTAGATGTAGATGAATTCTTGAAAAGCTGAAGCCTTTTGTCGATAATGTTTTTGAGAGTAACAGGCTGTTTCAGTCTCAGTGCCCATTGTGTAAGTCGACTTGAAAAATCTTTTAGTCCTCTTAACCACTTCAAGGGTGCATGACCTGTAACTACTTGAAATTTACGACCATATAGGTAGCAACAGAAATAGGAAATACCATATACCAAAACTAACATCTCCATCTCTGTGGAAGAATAACTGCACTCAGTCTTATTCAGCTGGCGAGACGCATCAGCTACCAGATGCTCTCGTCCACCTACAGACTGACTTAAAATTATGTCCAATCTGTACTGCTAGCATCGCATGATAATATAAATTTAATAAAGCCAGGGAAAATTAATACACGGTCTGAAGTCAGTATCTCTTTCAAATTTTGAAACGCTGCCTGTCATTCTGATGTTAGTGAAATGTAACCCCTTTTTTCAATAATTTAATCAATGGCTGCACAATTTCTGTGAAGTCTTTGATAAATTCTTGGTAATAATTTGCCAGTTCTAGAAATGATTGCAATTGTTAACCGTTTCTGAAACCGAAAAATTACACACAGCTGAAGTGTGATAAAAATCTGTCCTCACTCCATTTTGGCTAATAATATGTCCTAAGTGAATAATTTGTGACAGGGAAAAATGACATTTATGAATATTTAGTGCGAGACGAGCTGGTTCCAATCTACCAAATATTTCACTTAGTCTGCATGTTCAACCAGAAGTTTTGAAAAAACTAATTTATCATCCATACCACGCATTTTTTCGGTTTTAACCCTTGAAGGTCTCCATCTAACAAGCACCGAAAAGTTTCAGGTGCATTTTTTAACCCAAAAGGCATTCTGCGATACTGGTAGTGACTGGATCTTGTCGTAAAAGCTGTTTTCAATCTTTCCTCTGGACACACTTCAGTCTGGTGATGCCCACCCCTTAAATCTAACGTGTAATAGACTTTATATTGCCCCAGGTTATTCTAAATTTCATTTATATTTGGAACTGGATCCACTTATGTTGTTGTACATTTGTTTAAAAACCTATAATCACCATGTAATCTATACTTTCTTGTTTCATCAGGTGACCTTTTCAGCACAATTACTATAAATTCTGACCAAATTCTATCGCTGTGCTCTATTATGTCTTCTTGAAGCTGTTGATCTATGAACTGTTCTATTAATGGCTGTTGATGGTTTCGTATACTGCTTATGATGCACTGGTACAACAGTACCCGTTGGAATACGGTGATGTGATGTAGGTGTGGCTGGTAAAGGACCTTCTGAATTAAACAAAGCTCTGTACTGAACTAACAATAACTCCGTGACTGATTAGTCATTATCCTGAAGTAATGCATAATGCAGACATGCTGATGGTTTGTTTGATGTTGTACTCTATCTCTGACACACTGATTTCTTCTTGATAAAGTACTTGTAGTGTAACTACTACCAATCCCTTGAGAAGGCTTACTTTGTTCATTCACTACTGGCACCATAACCTGTCATTTATTTCCCTAGCTTATGCTGTACTTCTCCATATGAAACAATGCATCTCATCCACCTAATCACTGCTTGACAGAGGCTCTGTTAAACATAAAGCTTGTTGTTGAACATCGATATCTCTCTAACCCAAATTAGCTTTCCTATACCTGCTGGTACTCGTTCATGTAAAACAACTTGAATGTGCTTGTACGCAGTGTAGTTGGTAGCATCTAAGCAGTGTGTGTACCAAATAAAAACTTTTGCAACTGTTGCACCCATCGGTAACGAAACTCCATTGAGTTCAGCTTTTCTTTGCCAAAGGTCGATTTTAGCATGATGCCCAAACAGAAAGTCTAATCCGAGTACTGCATAAAATGTCTGTCCTACAGCTAGAACAGTTCCATTTGCTCCTGAAACCATACTTTTCCCATTATAAACGTGAGCTGTGTGCAGTTTGCAGTTTGGCCACAATTTTCGTTCTCGCATACAGATTGGAACCACTAGCGTCCATTCCGAACCATTTGAAGAAGTGTAAACGAGATCCGAAACAGGAAAGGGTTTTTATGATTTTTCAACCCTCTTGTGGCGTGATCACTCAAGAGTGCAACATTAACATGTGTTGAATAAAACGGCCAAGCGGCCCTTTGAGGGCCTCCAGTTCAGGAACACATTCATTGCCACCCACTAATGTTTGTTGAGAACGTTAGAAATGTACCTTCAGAAATTTAGACACCAAGTCAACGAGGTGGCCGCTCTATCGCCTGAACGTTAAGCAACCACTTCGACACGCCTTGGGTACTGTTTGACTACATTAAGGGGTAGAGAAACCGCTAGGCAACAGAATAGGGTGTGGTGAAGTGAAGGAAATGCACTTATTATTGAAGCACAATTGTTAAAAGGGACTAGGTACCATGAGTGTAACTACCACTGGTGCAAACATACTCTTCAGTGCGTGGGTGCGCTCTGGTGGAAGGTGGTGAGTTGGGTGAGTCAGATGCCACTCGATGACAGTAGAATTCCCTCTGATGTTGCCCAACAGTTGAATCCCACATCTGGCTGGCGATGGAAGGTGCTCATCGAGACACGGACCCTGCCAGCGAAGCATTGTCGTGAGGACACCTGCAGTTGCTATGCCCAGTGCAGCCGTGCTTGATGCTACCTTGTGTTCCTTTTTATGACACAGAGTTCTCTTGCCTCGGCTTTCAGGCTTCTGCCATTACAATGAAAAGCCACGTTGCTATATGTTCAAACAAAAGAGTCCTTCTTATTGAATGAAATGACGACCACACATTGTGGCAGGAACATATTCTAATGTTCAAAAAGGAAAATCCATGACGGTGGATGCAGTTCACTTCGAATACCACATGATAATCATTAGTGGTGTAGTTATTTAACAAGACCAAAATTAACACAACAGAATCGCTCTTTGTACCTTTAATTGACACAGAATGAGTAGGTTTGAGTGCTACTGGTGCTCCCGGGTGTGTTAATTGCAACTGGATACCAGCATCTACTTGGGAACATGGTTCTGAACTGATCGCAATGGTGTGCTGATTTTCTACATCTACATACATACTCCGCAATCCACCATATGGTGCGCGGCGGAGGGTACCTCGTACCACAATTAGCATCTTCTCTCCCTGTTCCACTCCGAAACAGGACGAGGGAAAAATGACTGTCTATATGCCGCTGTACGAGCCCTAAACTCTCTTATCTTATCTTTGTGGTCTTTCCACGAAATGTAACATGGCGGCAGTAAAATTGTACTGCAGTCAGCCTCAAATGCTGGTTCTCTAAATTTCCTCAGTAGCGATTCACGGAAAGAACGCCTCCTTTCCTCTAGAGACTCCCACCAAAGTTCCTGAAGCATTTCCGTAACATTCGCGTGATGATCAAACCTACCAGTAACAAATCTAGCAGTCCGCCTCTGAATTGCTTCTATGTCCTCCCTCAATTCCCTCAATCCGACCTGATAGGGATCCCAAACGCTCGAGCAGTACTCAAGAATAGGTCGTATTAGTGTTTTATAAGCGGTCTCCTTTACAGATCACATCTTCCCAAAATTCTACCAATGAACCGAAGATGACTATCCGTCTTCCCCACAACTGCCATTACGTGCTTGTCCCACTTCATATCGCTCTGCAAATTTACGCCCAAATATTTAATCGACGTAACTGTGTCAAGCGCTACACTACTAATGGAGTATTCAAACATTGCGGGATTCTTTTTCCTATTCATCTGCATTAATTAACATTCGTATATCTTTAGAGTTAGCTGCCATTCCTTACACCAATCACAAATCCTGTCCAAGTCATCTTGTATCCTCCTACAGCCACTCAACGACGACACCTTCCTGTACACCACAGCATCATCAGCAAACAGCCGCACATCGCTATCCACCCTATCCAAAAGATCATTTATGTAGATAGAAAACAACAGCGGACCTACTACACTTCCCTGGGGCACTCCAGATGATACCCTCACCTCCGATGAACACTCACTATCGGGGACCACGTACTGGGTTCTATTACTTAAGAAGTCTTCGAGCCACTCACATACTTGGGAACCAATCCCATATGCTCGTACCTTAGTTAGGAGTCTGCAGTGGGGCACCGAGTCAAACGCTTTCCGGAGATCAAGGAATATGGCATACGTCTGATACCCTTCATCCATGGTTCGCAAGACATCATGTGAAATAAGGGCGAGTTGCGTTTCGCAGGAGCGATGCTTTCTAAAGCCGTGCTGATGCATGGACAGCAACTTCTCTGTCTCAAGGAAATTCATTATATTCGAACGGAGAATATGTTCGAGAATCCTGCAACAAACCGATGTTAAAGATATTAGTCTGTAATTTTGAGGATTATAATGTGAACAAATTTGGGACATGACATCTTACTCAGCCGGCTGGTGTGGCCAAGCGGTTCTAGGCGCATCAGTCTGTAACCGCGCGACCACCACGGTCGCAGGTATGAATCCTGCCTCGGGCATGGATGTGTGTGATGTCCTTAGGTTAGTTAGGTTTAAGTAGTTCTAAGTTCTAGGGGACTGATGACCTCAGATGTTAAGTCCCATAGTGCTCAGAGCCATTTGAAACATTTTTTTAGATCTTACCCTGTATCAACATGATTAAAACTAATACGATCTGTAAAAAAAGAAACTGATACACATGAAACGCACAGATTAAACACAAAACATGCAGTGATCTCACACAGATGTATGCTACAGTATGCTGAAACTCGTAGAATCGCGGGATACGTCCGAAACTAGCACTAGAATATCTACACCTCACAAAAGCCGAGCTCAGAGGGAATTCCCGTTGTGACCGCGTTTATTCGAGGTGAAATTTTCGAGGCAAACTTCTGTTTGGCTGCTGGTGTCCAATGTCGTTAAGCCCTGCAGATATCCTATCCCTGGCTACGCACAGATAAACGCCACACCCAACCAGGATGTATAGCCTGTCAGAAATATTATACTTTGGAAGCTAATAGAAGACATTTGTGCGCTTTGTGCGCTTATTACGAGGCGCAGTGCTTGTAATTTTATGTCAAGAATATATTGTCGTTAATCCTGTAGTCAGTCGTTTCCTTTACAACAAGAGTTAAATTGAAAGGAAGATTATTTTATTTGCGCTCAATGTATTTTATTGCTGCAAGGAACTGAGACAGTTATTTATTCCTTGTTTTCTCTTTTAGTACTCTATAGTGGCTGGCGACGGCCAGACTGGCGGAATATTACTACATACCATTGCCCTAGTTAGAAATTAGTTCTTAGCTTCAAGTTGTTCATATTTTGTAATGTAAGTAATTATAAATGTTTATCATAAATTGCTCTGAGCACTATGGGACTTAACATCTGAGGTCATCAGTCCCCTAGAACTTAGAAGTACATAAACCTAACTACCCTAAGGACAACACACACATCCATGCCCGAGGCAGGATTCGAATCTGCGACCATAGTGGTCGCGCGGTTCCAGACTGAAGCGCCTAGAACCGCTCGCCTACTCCGGCCGGCTAAATGTTTATCGTTTCATTGCCATTCCTTAAGAGAGTCGCCGCATAATAATACGTAACATGAGTTTAGCGCTGACCGACTTGGGTCGGCGACTCATTTGCTGCCCTTCCAAAGATTGTGTCTCCTGTCAACGACGTCAGGTGCATTCAGAGTAAACCATGTTAACAACGAAAATATCGCAACACCAGGAATCACTTCTGTCTCTTCTGCAAATCTTCAGCAAGGAAAATGGACTACGTTGTACCTCATGACGACGCAACACGTGTGATGTCAGAAATTAAACAGCATCCCGAACAACTTGTCCCTGCCAGAAGATTTTGACACGAGCACAGCAAACTGAGTAGCTGGCAACCTCCCAAAGCTCTAATCTTGACAATAATCCTGATGAGAACATGCAAAATGGACCACTTGCGATAGAAGGAAATGATGTAGGCCAGTGAGACATTATTCAGCTGCGGTAGACTGCGCTTATATCTTGAAGGTTCCCAAAGATATTTGCATGTAGGCCTGTCTACTTCCTGACTTAAAAATGAAGTATGGTTCTTGTTACTCATGTGATCTTCAGTCCAAAGGTTGGTCTGATGTAGCCACCCATGCTAGTCTATGCTGCGCAAACCTCATCTCCGTATAACTACTGCAACCTAGATACGGTTGAACCTGTTTACTGCAGTTAAGTCTAGGTCTGCCTATTCAGTTTTTACCCCCGCCTAGACCCCATTTCTTTCCGTTACCAAGTAGAAGATTCCTTGATGCCTCAGGATGCGTCATATCAACAGATTCCTTCATTTAGTCAAATTTCTCATAGATTTCTTACCTCCTGAATAGTAGTGAATACCTATTCACTGGTTGTACGACCAACCCACCGTCCAACATCATAATTTTTGCCCTATGTTGACAAATTAATCGGACAGAACGGCTAGAGAATTTCAACAGCGAAATGGATGGGCTGGAGTAGGATTAGTCAGATTTAGTGACGCACGGTGGTAGGAAGAACAGGAATTCTACTCTGGTTGAGGTGGGGTGGATATTGAATGTTACGTGTTTGTGTAATGCTGCAACAGATTGTTCCACTTAAGAAAAGCCGTGGAAAAGGATCACTGAATAACACGTGTCCCTAGATTGCACCATATTTACTCCGAAATAACTTCTTTATACTTCTTTATACTTTCCGAGAGTATTTGAAATAACCTCTTTCAGGTATAAATTATTCAAATCACAAAACAGCTTCCAAGTCCGTACTGTAATAGTAGCTTAAAGTCACTAGTGCGCTGTTCAAGAATTTCTGTTTAAAGCTCAGCTGTTCACATGCAGCATTTACACTAACACTCAGTAGTTAAACCAAACTTACGACGTTCTGTCACTATATTCCGACATAGTCAGTTGATAAACGGTCTCATTTAACAGGTTTTCTAGGCGTTACGGTCACAGGACCGAATCCTGCCTCGGGAATGGATGTGTGTGATGTCCTTAGGTTAGTTAAGTTTAAGTAGGACATCTGCTAAGACATGAGGGAATGACTTCCATGGTACTAGAGGGAGCTGTAGAGGGCAAAAACTGTAGAGGAAGACAGAGATTGGAATACGTCAAGCAAATAATTGAGGACGTAGGTTGCAAGTGCTACTCTGAGATGAAGAGGTTAGCACAGGAAAGGAATTCGTGGCAGGCCGCATCAAACCAGTCAGTAGACTGAAGACAAAAAAAAAAAAAAAAAAAAAAAGTGCTAAGTCTAGGAAACTGATGACCTCAGATGATAAGTCCCATAGTACTTAGAGCCATTTCAACCATTTCATAACAGGTTTACCACAGAGCCTGTTACTTAGATTACAAGCGACTTTTGTGTAATATGCCACACAGAGTAAAGATACGCAGTAAGAAAGGTCTGTTTCGCTTCATCAAAATACCTTGTCATTGACGTTGGACATCATAAACATGTTCACTTTTGCATGTCCCCGACCTCTTTGCTCTTATCGAAACGCATTTTAGAACAGTTTTAATGAAATCATCGGAGACACTGCATTACCAAAATTTGAAGTTAACTACTAATAATCAGGAACCGTTAGCTTCCGTAGCTTTCGGCGGTATATATACTGAAATTGGACGGATACATAGAAAATCAGCAGGGCCCCTGCGCAAGAATGACACATAAAACCGTGAAGCGGTAGCTCAACATGTCCGGTCAGATAGCTTGCTATCCTCTGTAATATATATATATATATATATATATATATATATATATATATATATATATATATATATATATATATATTCCCGATCCGGTCACATGTTTTTACTCCGGTAGGGGACTGGGTGTTTTGTTGTTTTCACCATCATTTCATCCTCATCGACACGCAAATCGCCGAAGTGGTACCAACTAAAAAGACTTACACCAAGCGACCGGGCTCTCCGGCGGTAGGCCTTACCACACGAAAAAAAAATCATGAATTAACTCTTGTTACTGACTGGCATAAAGCTGTTGCTTCTTCGATATACACTGCCAGGCAAAAGAAAGTGAAACTCATGGAAGGGAGTGGAAACGAAACGAACCTTCACTGTCTCTCAGGCAAAGTTCCGTTTCGTTTCCATTCCAATTTTGATGTTAGTTCAGTGATTGCAATATCGAGTAGAATTCACCAGAAACTTGGCAATGTGAGCCCATTTTCCAGTATGATATTGCACACTGTCTTGGCCTGGATGCATGCACTGATTCAGTTGGCATGGGTGTCATAAAGCCAAAATTTTAATGAGGTGACACGATACAGCTGCCAGAACTTTGATGAATGGCATTTTTTCCATCAACTTTACAAATTTATTGCTAATTTTCTACTGGTTTCGTACTACATCTACGAAGGATGTTCAGTAAATAATGCAACGCATTTCTTTTCTCGTCCAATTTTGGTTGAAAACTGCGGCATGTGTTGTGGAACACCTTAAAATATTCTCCCTTCAGCGCCTATAGTTTCATGAAGTTTCAGTATGTGGCGGCACCACATGTAGGCTTCAAAATTGCGTCACAGATATTCATAGACGCTTGTAGAATATCTAAGGAGACCTGGCAGTGAACAATAGCACTGTGAGGTGTCTGTCATCATCGCAACAAGGTCGCTCAAACCCGTCCGATTTCCGCGTGCCAGCCGGTCGCACACAGGTGTGACTCCTGCAGTGTTGAAACGTGTGGTCGCTCTTATTCGAGCTGATCGATGGATCATAATCAAACACCTCGCTACTCAACTGGACGTCTCCGTTGGTAGTGCTGACACACTAGTTCACCAGGTGATGTACTCAAAGGGGTGTGCCGGCTGTGTTCCTCGCCACCAAACAGAAGACCACGAGAAACAACGAAAGACCATTTGCGCGAAATTGCTTGTACGTCACATGACCATTTATGTCGAACATCGCCACAGGTGATAAAACACGGGTTTATCGCTTCGAACCGGAAAGAAACGGCAATCCATAGAGTCGCGCCACACCACCTCTCCTCAGACGAAAAACTTCAAAGCCGCACTCTCAGCACGTAAAGCCATGGCGACCGTCTTGTAGGACTCTGAAGGATATTCTGTTTGATGTCCTCCCTCAAAGTGCAACGGTCAACTCTGAAATGTATTGTGCTACCCCAAAGAAACTGAAAAAAAAAACGATTTCTGTGTGTTTGTCACCATAAAAATGCAAACGAACTTCTTCTCCATGACAGAGCGAGGCCTCTCACAAATCTGAGCACCCGAGAGGAGCTCACGAATTATTTGGACTGTTCTTTCTCATCCACTCTACAGCCCTGGTCTCGCACCTTCCGATAGTCATCTGTTTGGTCCAATGAAGTATGCACTTCACGGGAAGCAGTAAGTGGATCATGGAGAAGTTACTGATGGAGCCGGATGTTGGCTCCGACGTTGACCAGTAGAGTGGTACCATGCTGGGGTAAAGGCACTCCAAATAAGGTGGCGTAAGGCCGTCGCAATGAAGAGAGATTATGTAGAAAAATAGAATGTTGTAGCCAAAAAACTGGGGAATAATATTGTGTATTGTAATTCTGAGTAAAAGCAGCTTGCTTTCAGAAAAAAATGCGTTTAATTATTTACTGAACGCACCTCGTACATGATACTCTGCAAGCCACCTATCGGTGGTAGTTATGGTACAACTAACTGATCCTCCCCCCCCCCCCCCTTTTTCCCTGTTATACTCGCGAACGTGGCGTGGGAAGAATAATTGTCGGTAAAACTCCGTATAAGCTCTAACTTCTCGAATTTTTTCGTCGTGCTCATTTCGCTAGAGGTATGAGGGCCGAAGTAACACGTTATCCGACTCTTTCAGGTTAGTGCTCTCTCTAAATTTCAACAGTAAACCTGTCTGTGATGCACAATGCCTCTCTTGTATCGTCTGCTACTGGAGTTTGTAGAGCATCTCTCTAACGCACTCGCTCCAGCTAAACGATCCCGTGGCGTAACGCGGCGCTCTTCGTTGGATGTTCTGTATCACTTCTACCAGTCTTACATGGTAAGGATCGCAGGTTGATGAACAATACTCAATAATCGGTCGAACAATTCCCTTATAAACCACATACCTTTGTCTATGAGTTACATTTCCTTAAGATTCTTGCTGTGAATCTCAGCGTGGCACCTGATTTTCCTACTATTTAGTTTATGTGGTCAGTCCACTTAAGGGGGAGGTGGAGATATACTCCTAGTTATTTAAGATGTAATAACAAGTAAACTATTTTTGTTCTACCTAGTTTTCAAGCTAGTTTTCGGCTTATTCTTGAAGATAGCCTAATAAGCCGAAAACTAGATTTAAATAAACAAAAATAAGAAGAACAAAAGCAAATCTACCTGTTATACAACCATAAATATGAAACTCTTCTACCAAGAAGTAACGGAAGACTTTACAAACAAGGCTCCTAGGCATATTACTTCAGATACTGTTTCCATAAATTTGTTGTCAATGGTGTAGCTTTTCCTATGTATGCTCAATGCATTACGTTTATTTATGTTCAGGGTCAACTACCAGATCCTATCTATTCATTAATCCTATGTAGGTCATTCTGGCAATAGATACTGTCATCTGGCGTTGCCACATACTTATAGACAACCGCATCGTCTGCTAACAGTCTTAGAGAGCTTCCGAAGCATTCTACTAGATTATTAGTTGGTTTGCATATTCGTCTAATATACAGACTTGTTTTCTTTCTGTGAAGATGGTCGGTACGATCGAAACTAGTAGTAAATAAATAATAAATTTGTACAACTAATGATAAACACGCCATTCTTCAAATGTCATGAAGGCGTTGTATCCACTCCTGAGGCAGGCTGGCCCACAACCGATATAACTTGTCCGTGATGTTCTATACACGGGCAGTGGGACAGAGTTGACATCTGTGCTGATCCTGCACATGTTCTATTATCGAATGGGGAGTATCTCACCCCGCAAACAGTTCATAGAGCTATGAGCCATGTGTGGACGAGCATTGTCCTGTTGAAGAATAGCACCACAATATTGTCGAATAGGAGGTAACACAGGAGGATGCAGGATATCTGCGACGCTTCGTTGAGCCGCCAGAGTTTCGTCAATCACTATTAGGCGTGAGCTGAAATACTCGTTTGCTCCCCAAACAGTGAGACTAGGTGTAACATCGCTGTGCCTCTCCAAAACATTGGAAGGCTGGACCTCTCACCAGGTCGTCTCCAATGATGATCATCCGGGTTTGTACAAAACTGCGATTTATCGCTGAAGACAGTGCGATGCCTTTTCTCAGCAGTCCATGCTGAAATGGGAAATTCACGGCACAACACCGAATGCAGAGGCTTGTGATGTGGTAGTAACGACAGCACAATCATGGGACAGTAATTCCCCAGTCTGACTGCAACAGTCTCCGACTGGAATGCAGTATGACACATGCGATGTGCTTGGCGCACAATACGGTGATCGTCCCTGCTGGTGGTCAGTCATGGTCGAACCAAAGGAAACCGAAAAGTACGCCTGCCTCCACGTTCCCATGAAGTCCAACATCGGGCCACTCAATATCCTAATGCCAAACATATGTGGATATTGCGAGATTCGATCAGCCGGCCGAATGAGGACAGACAGTGAACCACTTCAAAACTCTGTCAGGCGCTGTCAGCTCTGTCTCACACTGACTACATTGGATCTCCGTGCCCCTCACAGTGATGACTTGATATCTGAGACGGCTGACGCCCATTATACAGGGTGAATCACCTAAAACTTGCACCGCAGATATTGCGGAAATGGGAAGTACTATTGATATGCGGTTTCCACAGAATGGTTTGGTAGTCATGGACTCGTGTTTTTAGCTAATAAACAAATTGTAATAATAGTTAGAAGTTGCACTTTTTGTTCAAACATTGCGTTGTCTGTGGTGAAAGGTAATGTGTGATATTTGGTATTCTCGGCACACTCTTGACACTGTGAGTCTCGCAATATTGAACTCCATAAGGACTTGGGTTGGGTTATTATGGGGGTGGAGACCAGACAGCGAGGTCATCGGTCTCATCGGATTAGGGAAGGACGGGGAAGGAAGTCGGCCGTGCCCTTTCAAAGGAACCATTCCGGCGTTTTCCCGGGGTGATTTAGGGAAATCACGGAAAACCTAAATCAGAATGGTCCGACGCGGGATTGAGCCGTCGTCCTTCCGAATGCGAGTCCAGTGTGCTAACCACTGCGCCACTTCGCTCGGTCCACAAGGACTTCCGAAATGTAACGTTGCATGTGTCTGGCTCCAACTACCATCCCACGTTCAGAGTCTGTTAATTCCCGTCGGCAACCTTTTCACATGAAACACATGGGTACAAACGACGGCTCCGCCAACGCAGTGCCCTTTTATGCCTTGCGTACGCGATACTACCGCCAACTGACTATGTCATTACTGCTGTTACATGGATTTTGTCACCTCAGTGTGTTTATCAGATTACTGGCCATCCTGACACACCCTGATAATAAGATCGTTTGCAGACTAGCCTAGCTGTAGTTTACAGCTTATGCACTTGTGCAACGGCGTCAACTACTGGACTGCAACTCGTTTGCCGCGCAGTTGCCTTTCACAAAGGAGGCCCCACTACTACAGTTGTAACCCTCACCCACCGTACCGTCTGTGCAAATTAATTTGTGTTCACTATAACACTTACAGCCAACATCCTGTATTATTTATTAGATATACACTACTGGAAATTAAAATTGCTACACAAAGAAGAAATGTAGATGATAAACGGGTATTCATTGGACTAATATATTATACTAGAACTGACATGTGATTATATTTTCACGAAATTTCGATTCATAGATCCTGAGAAATCGGTACCCAGAACAACCACCTTTGGCCGTAATAAAAGCCTTGATACGCCTTGGCATTGAGTCAAATAGAGCTTGGATGGCGTGTACAGGTACAGCTGCCCATGCAGCTTCAACACGATACCACAGTTAATCAAGACTAGTGACTGGCCTATTGAGACGAGCCAGTTGCTCGGCCACCATTGACCAGACATTTACAGTTGCTGAGAGATCTGGAGAATGTGCTGGCCAGGGCAGCAGTCGAACATTTTCTGTATCCAGAAAGGTCCGTACAGGACCTGCAACATGCGGTCGTACATTATCCTGCTGAAGTGTAGGGTTTCGCAGGAATGGAATGAAGGGTAGAGACACGGGTCGTAACACATCTGAAATGTAACGTCCACTGTTCAAAGTGCCGCCAATGCGAACAAGAGGTGACCGAGACGTGTAACCAATGCCACCCCATACCATCACGCCGGGTGATGCGCCAGTATGGCGATGCCGAATACACGCGTCCAATGTGCGTTCACCGCGATGTCACCAAACACTGATGCGACCATAATAATGCTGTAAACAGAACCTGGATTAATACGAAAAAATGACGGTTTGCTATTCGTGCACCCAGGTTCGTCATTGAGTACACCATCGTAGGCGCTCCTGTCTGTGATGCAGCGTCAAGGGTAACCGCAGCCATGGTCTCCGAGCTGATAGTCCATGGTGCTGCAAACGTCGTCGAACTGTTCGTGCAGATGGTTGTTGTCTTGCAAACGTACTCATCTGTCGACTCAGGGATCGAGACGTGGCTGCACGATCCGTCACAGCCATGCGCATAAGATGCCTGTCAATTCGACTGCTAGTGATACTAGGCCGTTGGGATCCAGCACGGCGTTCTGTATTACCCTCCTGAACCCACCGATTCCACATTCTGCTAACAATCATTGGATCTCGACCAACTAGAGCAGCAATGTCGCGATACGATAAACCGCAATCGCGATAGGCTACAATCGGACCTTCGTCAAAGTCGGAAACGTGATGATGCTCATTTCTCCTCCTTACACGAGGCATCACAACAACGGTTCATCAGGCAACGCCGGTCAACTGCTCTCTGAGTATGAGAAAGCGGTTGGAAACCTTCCTCAGGTCGACACGTCGTAGGTGTCGCCACCGGCGCCAACCTTGTGTGAATGTCCTGAAAAGCTAATCATTTGCATATCACAGCATCTTCTTCCTATCGGTTAAATTTCGCTTCTGTAGCACGTCATCTTCGTGGTGTAACAATTTTAATGGAAAGTAGTGTATTCCAGTCTCTTTCTTCCCGTACTGTTTTTTTTTTTTTTCCTTCTGTAGCTCCTTCTAGTGCCATGGAAATTATTCCCTAATCCACTATCATCAATCTATTCTCCCTATCATAGTTGTCCAGATATTCCTGTCCTCTCCGATTCTGCAGAGGACCCCCACAGTTGTCACCTGTCTGCTGTAGTAGGTGGAGGATACACAGTAAGAGTGTTGCAGCCTTTACGGAGATCGGCTCGTTGCGGACAACAGCCGTAGGCGACGCAGCCAAGGCCGCTCTAGGTGGCGACGGCCTCTGACTGCTGGGCCAGTAATTAACGCGACGCGTGGGCAGAAATCGGCGGAGCCGGCCAGCCCGGCCGGCAGCACGCCGTGGCCGCCGGCGGCCCCTGGCCCGGGACGGCGCGGCGTGGAGGCTCCGTCTCCGCCGCAGCCACAGTGGTCCACAACCCCACGACGACTACCGCAGTCCATTTCACTTACCCGCCGCCCCACACCGAACCCAGGGTTGCTGTGCGGTTCGGCCCCCGGTGGACCCCCCCAGGGCACGTCTCACACCAGACAAGTGTAACCCGTATGTCTGCGTGGTAGAGTAATGGTTGTGTACGCATACGTGGAGAACTTGTTTGCGCAGCAATCGCCGACATAGTGTAGCTGAGGCAGAATAAGGGGAACCAGGCCGCATTCACCGAGGCAGATGGAAGACCGCCTAAAAACCATCCACAGACTGGCTGGCTCACCGGACCTCGACACAAATCCGCCGGGTGGATTCGTGCCTGGAACCGGCGCTCCTTCCCGCCCGGAAAGCCGTGCGCTAGACCGCACGGCCAACCGGCGGGTGACAGGCGCTCCATCACACCTAGTCAGCAGGCGTGTTGCCGTGTTTTTAGCTCTTGTTTGTCTGACAGCTATGATGTCCTGTCAATATTTCTTCACCTTTTCGCTCAGTATCTTCTCCAGGTCTTCTGACACAGACCCCTTCTTTTGGATTTTTTCCTCAGCTTCAAACGCACGTAGTTCTTCGCTCTTTGTCTAAACCCATACCTATCCTTGTTTTAGTCCACTAGTCCTTAAGAAATTCATCAAACTCCTGGAACCACACCAGTTTTCTTGTCTTTGGCCTAACCAAATTACAGATTTCCTTCAGTGACGATTATCGGTAATTCATAAGATGTGCCCTAAGATGTGCCAGTTGTGATGTCACTAGTTCTTTATGTGCCCGTTAATCCAGTTGGTGCCTAAAACCTTCGTTAATCTCTTGCGTTCTTTTTGCGTTATTACACTGAAGCGCCAAAGAAACTGGTATAGGCGTGTGTATTCAGATACAACATCTAAATAGGCTGAATACGCCTTTTCAAAATGGCTGTGAGCACTATGGAACTTAACATCTGAGGTCATCAGTCCCCTAGAACTTAGAACTACGTAAACCTAACTAACCTGTTCATGTATGGGGAGTCTGGTGGCCAGCACAAGAATTTAAACTCAGAACAGTCTCCCTGGAGCCACTCTGTAGCAATTCAGGAAGTGTGGGGTGTCGCGTTGTCCCGCTAGAATTGACCGGAATGCACAATTTGACATGAATGGATGCACGTGATCAGACAGGATGCTTACGTACGTGTCACCTGGCAGAGTCGTATCTAGACGTATCAGGAGTCACATATCAGTCCAACTGCACACGGATCACACGATTACAGACCCTCCACCAGCTTGAACAGTCCCCTGCTGAAATGCAGGTTCCATGGATTCGTGAGTTTATCCCCGTACCCGTACACATCCATCCTCTCGATACAATTTGAAATGAAACTCGTCCGATCAGGCAACATGTTTACGGTCATAAGCAGTCAAATGTCGGTGTTGATGGGCCCAGGCGAGAGGTGAAGCTTCGTGTCGTGCAGTCATCAAGGGTACACGAGTGGGCCTTCGGCTCCGAAAGGCCCTAGCGATGATGTTTCGTTGAATGGTTAGCACGCTGTCACTTGGTGATGGCCCAGGACTGAAATCTGCAGCAGTTTGCGGAAGGGTTGCACTTATGTCACGTTGAACGATTCTCTTCAGTCGTCGTTGGTCCCGTTCTGGCGGGATCGATTTCCGGCCGCAGTTAAGTTTTTACCGGTTTCCTGATATCCACGGTACACTCGTGAAATGGTCGTATTGGAAAATCCCCACTTCATCGCTACCTCGGAGATGCTGTGCACAATCGCTCGTGCGCCACCTATAACACCACGTTCAAACTCCCTTAAACGTTGATAACCTGCCATTGTAGCAGCACTAACCCATGTAACAACTGCTCCTATACAGCCGTTGTCAGCCGGTCGGTGTGGCCGAGCGGTTCTACGCGCTTCAGTCTGGAACCGCGCGACCGCTACGGTCGCAGGTTCGAATCCTACCTCGGGCATGGATGTGTGTGATGACCTTCGGTTAGTTAGGTTTAAGTAGTTCTAAGTTCTGGGGGACTGATGACCTCAGATGTTAAGTCCCATAGTGCTCAGAGCCATTTGAACCATTTCTTCTGGTTTGACAACCGTGACATAGAGACTTAACTGGGCTCCAACGCTCTGCGATTTACACTCATACAAGTTTTTCATCAGATCATGTGCTGGGCCCAGTTTGCAGATGCTAAAATTGATCGCTACCTGTTATAAGCCGTTCCGTTGGATTATCTCATCTTGGTAACTAAATTTCCTCGCGCGATTAATCTTCAGTTGGTATAAAATAATCCATTCTGCTATATCTCTGATGTTTGTTACGCATTTTTCTTCTCAGTGGAGACCTGTATCCTACTTTATTAGCTATCTCATTCAATTTCCATACACTCTGTGACAAAAAAAGTGAAGGACAGCTAATGAAAGATCAGAATACGACGGAAAGCAGTAGATGTGATGTAAATTTGCAAACAAACAAATAATTTTAATTTAATAAAATCTGTATAATTTGTTTAAGGGAAAGAGATTCACAAATGAGCAAATCTGTAACGCGTTGGTCCATCTGTGGCCCTTATGCAAGGAACTTGGCATTGATTGATAGCGTTGTTGGTTGTCCTCCTCAGGGATATGGTGCCACATTCTGTCCAATTGGTGTGTTAGATCGTCAAGAGCCTGAGCTGGTTAAGGGGCCCTGCGCATAATGCACCAAACGTTCTCAATTGGGAAAAGACTTGGCGACCTCGCAGGCTAAGGTACGGTTTAGAAAGTACGAAGACAAGCAATGGAAACCCTCGCCATGTGCGGGCAGGCATTATGTTGCTGAAATGTAATCCCAGTATGGCTTGTCATGAAGGGCAACAAAACGGGGTTTAGAATATCGTCGAAGTATCGCTGTTCTGTAAAGGTGTCGCGGATAACAGCCAAAGGAGTCCTGCTCTGAAAAGAACTGGCACGCATCCCAGACCATCACTCCTGGTTGTTGTGCCATGTGATGGGCGACAATCAGATTGGTACCTCACAGCTGTCCACGGCGTCTCCAGACACGTCTTCACTTGTCATTGGGTCTCAGTTCGAAGCAGGACTCACCAATGGAGACAATTCTACTCCAGTCAATGCGATACCAGGCCAAAAGTGTGTCTTGGAGATGCCCCAGGTAGTCCTTCAACAAATCATCCAATTTTTCTGAAACTGTAATCATTTGTTTGTCTGTACATGTACGAGTACATCACATCTACTGATTTCCATCCAATTCAGATAATTCATTCATGATCCGTCTTTTTTTCCTTAGAATGTGTATTTGTGATTTCTAAATTAATATTGTTGACAAAAATTGCTAGCTAATCCGCAAAGGCCATGCAATCAACATACACACTTTTCATTTTGGGTCTTAGTCTGAACAGTTATTCATTCTTCTCTCCCTGGCTCAGTGTCTTCTTCCATTTCCGAATGAAGTTATCCAATAATCAGTTAAAAAGGAATGGAGGAGTCCATCACATCCTCTGACGGCAGTTTGATTTTAAAAAGGGTCTGAGAGCTTGCCAACGAATTTCACTGTGGCTGTCACAGTCTGTTTTAATCAGATTTCTGGGTGTATCATCCACTCCACGTTCTTCCAAACCATCCAATAATGACTCACGGTCCGCTGAGCCGCACGCTTCTTTTAAATAAATGGATACAAACACATAGTTATATCTACAAATCACCTTGTACCTGGCGTTTTTGAGGTTGAATATCAGCTCTGGTACTCACCAGCCTGGTTATTAAGATGTTCCTCAGTTTTTCTGGAATGCTTTAGAGTCGATTTGTATAGTACAGGTACAAAAGGACTGGTGTACTTACACTGTCAAGTATTTTTAAGTATTTCACGCAATGCTATTAAGGAGGTTTTGTGAAAGCAGTGTTGAACAGCTTTCTGGAATTTTTCGAACTGGATGCCGTTTCTTTGTTACAATAGTTGAGTCCGCACTATACTGTGACCACCTTCGTGTTGCCTTTAACAGGTAGAAACCTCTTACATAAGGTGTTTACGACCGTTACTGTACACAGGGCCTCACAGAGACACGGATACTCTAGAACCAGTTATGGTGTATGGAATATAAGTGGAGAGAACTACGACTTTCACGCCTTGAAATATTTGTTTATCCCCATAATCTAGTTTTTGAGCCTTTCGTGCTCATCTTCTGATGGTGCACATGGAAGCTATATCTTCATTTATGCTGAATACTGTCTCTGTGATGAAAAGATTGAAACTTTAATTTATTACCTTGAGTAATAACTATGTGGCATTAGAGTTTTCCTACCTTCATGTCTCAGAGTCAACCCGGCGTAACGCTAGAGAAACAGCATATCGCTTCCGTGTGCCCTGCCTGAAGATGAGCTCGAAAAGACTCGAAAACAAGTTTATGGAAACGAAAGAAAATTTTTTTCAAGAAGCTTTTTTTACTTTTATAAACTAAAACTTTTTTAAAAACCAATAATCAATTGTGTTTATTATAAATCAAACCCTTTGTTATAAGTTCGAAATTTGCCATTTCAGCAAATTCCGGAGAAAATTTAATCATTCAGTCCAGTCCTCACTAATCTGTCTGCAACACATCTTGAGCTTGTTCCTATCTACTGCTTAAAATTGTCGTAAGACCACGTTTCATATGGTATACGCCTTCCATACGCTTTCAGTGCAGATTGACTTCGATCAGCACTAAGCCAAAGATTTCAAGCTCCTCTATACTATTAACATATCATTGAAGAATGTAACCACAACATTAATTTTCTTTTTCACATAGTTAATACAGGTCTGAATACATAATTACAATAACTGTTGATGAAAACAAGTAACATTTATAATTGTAATGCAGTCTAATTATAAAAAGAGACCATACCTAGCAGTGTCTAACTTCATCAAAAAAACTTAAATGTGAGAATACAACCAAGTGTCAAAGCATTTGCACCATATGTAAAACAATCCACAGTGAAAAATATAATTATAAAACATAAAAGAAGTTTAAATTACAAGTACAGCCTAAATACATAAAAAAGAGACCACTTTCACGAGGAAGATGAGCTATGAGTACAATCATCTATCGAGGTATTTACATAAAATGAAAAATAAGTCATACAGAAGATATGATATTTTAATAATTCCGAATGAACACTGTTACTGTAATACATGTGACCAGAATTTCTCAATAGCTGCGTTTTAAACCGACGTTGAAGCCACTTTCATCAAATTATTTTGTAGTAAATGAGTAAGGAAACATTTGTTTAGAAGAAAAGGTTCCCACGTTTCACTCTCCTATAGAGTGTTGTCTCAAGTATCTGCATAACTCGAAATGTTTGTGGTGTGTGTTTTACATATGGCTTAAATTTTACATATGAATATGCTCTATATTTATTTATTTTTTAAGATTCCGAGACGGGCTTTCGTTGTAGAAACTGTTACAATCATCTCGTATTGACGTCCACACTAAGATTCGACCGTCTGTAAACCATCACCATTTTTGGAATTTAGCGCGCATTTAAATTGGGCATTCATTTTACGATACTTCTGCATCAGTTTTCTGACGGTGTGCTGTGTACCATGGCGGATTCGATACATTTCTTATTAATGTATTCTGTATAGAACTTGCAGTTGCTATCAGAACTGTTTCCTGGAGTTTCATTCACGTTTGTTGAAACTTACATTCTGTGAAATATATGAAGATGTCTCTTAGGAAGACGACTACTTATCTGCTTTTCTGAATGAGTATTTTTTGTATTTATTTCTGTGGATTTGGATGCTTCTTTAGAAGTCTGGATTGGACTGACGAAGCTGCAACATTTCCACTGCTGCCGAAACGAAATAGCACAAAATACTCCAGTTCATCAACAGCCTGTGCCACTTTGTCTTGGCTCCTCTGGCAACACACTACAGTACTATGGTGTTGGGGCTCCGTTATGTAACTGAACTGCAGACATGTTTTATAAACGAACAAAATATTAATTATATAATTTAATTTTTTGGAGGTGATAACTAAAGCTTACGACTACCCCTAGCGCTAGGTTTATTACACCTAATCTTAAAGTGTACTTAGGCACTTTAGTAAAGGTCAGAAGAATCTCACTGAAAAAGAAGTAAAATAATTAACTATCAAGGTATGGAGGCAAGGCCAGCAAGTAGAACACCACGAGATGTGGCGCTGTACCTTCATAACATTGTGCACATTAAAGCTGATAATTAACGGTTTATCCAGTTAAGACTTGGTGAGAAACCTGTTAAACGTTGTAGGACGTGATAACAATAATAATGGTAAAAATAACATATCGATTGGAGTACAGAGAGCAGAGAAATTTATGTTTGTATTAAGACAAGCGTATCTGAATTGACGCAGAGTTCGGGGAAGCCGGGTTGTCTAGTAGTAAGGAGCTAAGGGCGGCTTCCATTATACCAGTCAGCTTGGCTTACGGAGCCAGTCGATGGTGGAAAGGATAGACGCAGGCGTAAGGATTCAGAGAAAGGATATGGTGAGCAAGTTAAGACACAGTTCTCGGGGACCGGACACCTCTTCATTTGGTTCAGAAACGCGAGTCCTTAAGCTTAGTCAGATGGAAGGTAAAATAGTCCATTGAACACCTTATGATAGCGTCCAGTAGCAAAGTCACACCATTAAAATGAAGCAATGTTTAGAGTTTGTACCCACGTTCGGAAATCGCGTAGAACTAGAGTATTACAAGCAGAGTGAATATTGGTTAAACCAAGGCGTCTGTCATGATTGCCACCGAGAAAGACAAGCAACTGGGGGATAGGCCATTGTTAGAGGAGATGCGGCTCGGATGTTGAACAAGGTGGATCTGTGGTATGCGTCGTTCTTTCTTAATGTCGCAATAAGCTTTGTTTAGACACATATGGTGTTAATAACGTCATAGAAGCTAAGTCGCGCAGGCAGTGCTCTTTGATAATGTGTTTGATGTGTTATTCTAATGGTGAAAACCCCGCCGAGGCTTAGAGGTGAATAGTTTATGAACAAAGATTATGGCATGAGTGACGCTTTGCTCACGTGTATCAAGGTTGGTAAGTGCGGCATACTGGCGAGCTGTTGACTACGTAAGTGTTGTGTTGTTGTTGCCGATGACCCTTTAGTCGCAACTCGTAATTTGTGAGATGTGTTGCAATGGACAATAATCGACTAGGTGTTTATGGTCTTCCTAATCATCCTCTCAAGGTGTGATAAGTCCCACCTGGGAGAAACGGTAAACAGTATCTTAGTAACACAATCAAGTCCCTCGATCAGACGCCACTTTAGTGACATGCGTGTCACTGATGTACGCCAGTTATCCAACTGGAGAAAGGGGTCCTACAATTTAACGGGAAATCCGAACCACCTGCAGGTCATGGTGACTCCTTCCACCGTTGAGAGATAGAGAGTGGATTAATGGCAGAAAATTTCCGTGGGTCGCACTACCTCTCGGTCTCGAAGTACACGATTTACCACTAGAGCACCAAGTCCGACGAAAATTTAATGGTCTGATAAGAGGTACTTCTCAGATCCTACGAAGAAGGGAACACACATAAAACATTGACAAGAAGGACAGGACATTGGTTGAGACGCCACGTAATAATTGTCTATAGGTAATTGCCATAGAGGGAAGAAGCCTGTACAGGAAGGAAGATTTTGAAATATATCCAACAAAGAATTGAGCACGTACGGTGCAATTGCTGCTCTGAGATGAAGAGGCTAGAAAAAGAGAAGAGATGGTGGTAAACTTCATCAAACCAATTAGAAGACTAATGGCTAAAGAAAGTATTTATATTCTGAAGATCATAGGCAGAAATGTGCCCAGAGGAACAGTAGGTTTAACGACCACATCTGTGTGAATGACAGTCAAAATATTGATGCTGTATTGCGATGTATAAGTGAACACAGAAAATAAAAATCTGTGAAACGGAGTTAAAAATACATATACTGGAATAAGCGCTTACCATCGAACCCCTGTGAAACTTAATAAATTATCCGTCATTTAGGTTTCTTTTTCCTTCTCTGATCAAATCTCTGCACTGCCAACCTGCTCCGCCAGATATTTTGGATCATCGAGCCATACCCACTTCATGCATTTATTACATTCCACGTACACGTGGACTAGTACAGAAATTTCAAGCAAGAGTTCAATTTCATCAAGAATCCAGAAACAATTCAGTTGACGGGATGAACAGGAAGAATACTGGCATCTTGTTGTAACTTTCACAATGGTGTATAACAAACTAAATTAACAACGAAGTTTTGTTATCACATAACAAAGGCTCAGTTGAATGTGCAGAGTATTAAAAAATGCAACATGTTAGAAATTTTTGTTTCGTAAGTCTCCGTGCGCTAAGATTCTTTGCAATGAACCGAAGGAAATTTCGGCACTTTCCCTCAAGATTGTCGTTTCAAGTGCCTTACATGTAACGATTTTTGTGAAATAACCATGAGTGTGGGCAGCAATAATAAATCGATCTTCCCATGTTTCCGATGGTGTAATTGTGTACGGCTTCTTTTCGCGAAGTTCACATTGAGGGGGTCGCTTTGATGATCTGCTAATTACTGATGTACGAGAAGAATCAAAAAGTAAGTTACACAATATTATGGCAGACCAAGTGATGTTTATTGAACACTTCATTACACTTTAAAGTGATGCAGATATATGACACTACTTTTCAACATAGTCACAAAGTCGCTGTAAATAACAGTCTGAACATAATGCCAGTTGCGCAGTTCCTCAGTGATCCTTGCTTACGAAACCATTCGCGAACCGTTGTGTAAACATCCTCATCGTTGGAAAATCTCTTTCTCCGCTGATGTTCATTCTGTTTGCCGAAAAAATGGAAATCACCTTGTGCAAGAGCTGGGATTTTAGGTTAGTATTATCCACGTCTGTGCTGCCATGGTCAAATTGTTGGAAACGTTTCACAACGACTGGACGGAACATTTCATTTGGTCCACACACCACCAGAATTTCACAGTGAATCTGTGTGTAATTTAGACATTCTGTTTACAAGAATCGTAGACCCTACTTTTCCGCCTACATTAAATTTAGAGTACGTTACAAGCTGCTTCATCTTTTCAATAACGCACTGTGATGCACCCTTAGCCTTACTGTAGCAGAACTGTGGCTGCAGGAAACCTGCAATATATACTCTCTTCTGATAATGTGCTATTTTTGTTGCACAATCGTCTTAGGGTGGGACAAATGTGTTGCTTACTTTCTAAAGTCCTTATGTTCTTAAAAGTAATGGGAATTAAAAATGAATAAATAATAGAAGAGAGTAGTGTAGGAAAAAGCTGATAAATATGTGACAACACTATCACAGAAACAGCAGGGTTAGTTTAGTCAAAACGATTAGTAAGAAAAGTAGGAATTTTTCATATTTGTCGTCTTGTTCATCAAAGCACGTGGAATTTCCAGCGGCGACCTCAAGCTGAGGAAATTCTGAAACACTAAGCCAAGGAATCAGGTGTCCAGCATCTGCTAGGGCTGCAGCGAGAGCGGAAACAGGTTTCTGTAAGAAAAATTCCCGGACACAGCGATCGTAACGCCCCCAGACCTGCGATACGCTATCGTAGCTGAGATCGAACTTCACCCAGTCACACTGCTATCCGCCGTACATCACTAGGATAGAGGGTACCTGCTGGGAATGAAAGGTACCGTATGTCACACCCACAGAGAAAATCTGCATGACTGCTGGTCTGTACTACCGTCGTTAGTATACTGCTGACTTTTTTCCGTAGACTTACTGCAGTGATGTATGTCTTCGCACGAGTAATGTCAGATGTTACAAATGAAGAAGGTTTCAGGGTCAACAGTATTACTAAAGGAACACCGTTACGATACGTAGGAGAACTGTGAATCAATCAAGTACAAGCACTTATCCCAGAAGTTTTTGATGTGAATATTAATTATACGGAAGCGCACTGGATGGAATATTCCAGACAATGTAGTAAGGCAAATTACTTGCACTGGTATACGCGTAATTTACAGCATTTTAAAAGTATGGGTAGGGAACAGTATTGTACCTTTTACACTTTTCAGACTTCCACCTTTAGCCAGCCCTGTAATAAAAGTTTAATATATTTTCATATTCCATTTTTAGACAGTGACATTCACTTTTAGAGTGGTTACTGCAATCTTATTCTGTAGTTACAAAAATTACTCCGGAAAATTTATGTTGATCCCTTTAGTTGGAAGTCGCTGCCTGGGATCGGCAGATAAATACGATATTGCAAAATGTGACGCTGGAACGACGACATATGAAAGTTTGGGTGTGGCCGTGGGTCGTGCACGGATAGCCGAAGCGGTTAAGACCACCGTTCGCGTGAAGCGGGAAATCTGGGGTCGAGTCACGGTCAGTCACAAATTTTCAGTGTCGTCGCCCCCTTATACAGCCGATGTTTGCTCATATTTGAAACTGCGAATGCGTTTCATCTATTTCGTAACGGCTGTAGTGGCCACAGTGCCCCTTTCTTTGGACATGCATGCATCCACATATGCATACATCTTTCTGCTAAACAAGACAGGCACTGCAATTTCGTACAAAATTCTGTACCTGAAGAATTAACTATATACTCTAAACAGCTTTAGTATATTATACATCACTTAAATATGTATAATTCGAAATATTTACAAATACTGCAGAGCCGTAAATCTAACAACAAAAACTGTGGAAAAAAGCGGGATCAGGTTATGGCTGTCTGAAGTGCAATTCTAAAATCAAGTGACTAGACTGAAGAAACGTCCAAAGAACAACATGTATTCATAGGTACACAGTCATCTAGCTACAACTTCCTCCCATACTGTAAATGGAAAATAAACAGGAACAGGCTTTTTTAAAAAACGGTTTTGAATACCGGTTGACGTTGACGTTTAGCTTGATCAAGAGACAGTGGAGACGGTGACAGGAATGAGCAACAAATCAACTGTGGCAAACAGCAATCAGATTCTGCCTGAGAGTCATATAAACAAAAGAAAACGGAATAGCTGCTTTGATTACCACACAATTTGCTCTAAATATGAACATAAGGGAAAAAGTTTTTAGAAACAGAAACCGACAGAGTGAACAAATATAACGATTATTTCCAATAAAACATTGCAAAATGCAACAGAGTAGCTTCGAAAACTTTTTAATGTAGTAAACGAAGTTAAGTTACATTGAAGATGCACAAAATACGTAAATCACTGATTCACATCGACTTACGAGCCAGACCACTATGGCTATCTGGTTCATAGTGCGTTAGTCCACCACTGGAACGCAATACTGCATCTGTTCTACGCGGCATGGATTCGACAAATTCTTGGTAGATTTCTGCGTGTGTGTGGTACCAGATGTCAATGCACACATCAGGCAATTCTCATAAACTGGAGGCCGACGTTTTGTGGACATGGATCAGACGCCAGATAGTGTCTCAGAGGTGTTCCATCGCGTTCAGATAAGACGACTTTGGTGGGGGAGATATCAATGTGAGATCACTGCCATGCTCATCAAAGCACTGCAGCACAGTACTGGCCTTGTGGGTGTATAGTTATCCTGCTGGAAGTTGCCGTCGCTTTGGGGGAAGACATCAAGTATGAAGGAATGCTGATGGTCCGCAATAATGTTCACGTGCTACACAGCTGTCCTGGTGCCTTCAATTACTACCAGCCGAAGTGAACGTCCCCTACAGCATAATAGTGCCCCACTGGGCTCATCCGTGGTGCAGTGCAAGTTTCTAGCAGCCGTTCGCCGGAATATCGTCGTATCCAGACACGGCTATCCCCCTAGTGCAACAACAAACGTGAATCACCCGACCAGGTGAACCTTTTCCGTTGATCCATACTCTAGTCTCGATGATCCAGAGTTCACACATTTGCGATGTGGTTGGTTCAATGTGGGAAGACGGTTGGTCCGCCTGCTGTGGAGTCCCATGCTCAGTAATGTGCGCTGAACGATGTACTCCGAAACACTTGTACCTGCACCAGAGTTGTACTCTGTCGACAGATCGCCACCTATCCTGCTCTAGAGAGCGGAAAAACTTCCGATCACATGTTGTGATGAGGCTTAGACGGTAAACAACTTTTTCGTCTAGACACGGTTTCGCCATCGTTTCCGTAGTCGATCACTGCAGATGACTCAAACTGTCATGGATGCAATGAAGACACGGTGAGGATGTGCAGGAGACTATCGAATCTCAGTTACTGAAGGTAAGTCCCGAAGGGCGTCGTAGATGCACGAGTAAGTTACAATATCTGTATCTAAATCTATGCTCTACAAGACACTCAACCGTTTGTGGCGTAGAGTACTTCTGAAAGCACTATAATTTTATCCCTTGCCTTATCTATTCAGGGAGGGAAAAACGGCTATTGATAAATTTACGTATGAAATGGTTCAAATGGCTCTGAGCGCTATGGGACTCAACTGCTGTGGTCATAAGTCCCCTAGAACTTAGAACTACTTAAACCTAACTAACCTAAGGACATCACACACATCCATGCCCGAGGCAGGATTCGAACCTGCGACCGTAGCGGTCGTGCGGTTCCAGACTGTAGCGCCTTTGACCGCTCGGCCACTCCGGCCGGCCATTTACGTATGAGTTTTAATTTCTCTTATATTCTCGTTCCGGTTATATCGCGGGACATATCTGGGCGGAATTGATATATTTCCCGACATTTCTTTGAATGGAAGCACTCTGAACTTCAGAACATAGCAACCCTCTCCGGGATACAAAACACCTCTCATGTAGCGCCTGCTACTGGAGTTTGTTGAGCAGCTCTGTAACCATCTCTCGCTTACTGAATGATACCATGAGGAAACTCGGGCTTGTCATTGGTTTTTCTTTATATCCTCTATTAATCGAACATGGTAATGATCTCAGAGCGATGAACAACACTGAAGAATCGGTGTTACAAATGTTCTGCAAGGCATCTCTTTCGTGGATAAATCAAATTTGCTTCAGATTCCAGAATTGAATCTGTCTTGCATTTGCTTTTCCTACAATTAGTGTTATGTAGAAACTCAATTGATTAAAAATGGTGCACTGTGCCCTATGAGTAGGTTTTCATACTTCTTAGATCATTGAGGTGTAATAGAAATAAAAACCTTTCAATATTTGCCGCCCACTATTAAAAACACACTGGGTTACAGGA
The DNA here is from genome assembly GCF_021461385.2 of Schistocerca piceifrons. Lineage (NCBI taxonomy): Eukaryota > Metazoa > Arthropoda > Insecta > Orthoptera > Acrididae > Schistocerca > Schistocerca piceifrons. Next base: position 316,512,275 of record NC_060142.1, on the reverse strand, counting down.
TCCTTTTTTATAACTTTCAGCGAAGCGTCATTAGTGGCTAATTTTGAGTACCAGCTTCCAATGTTAAAATTTTCTTATTTTGCTCAAAACGCAGCAGAGCTTACACAATGTCACCTCCCTAAGGTGCTAAAGCAGTTTCAATCCTGAACCAGTGGTTTATGGAACGATAAATCGAGGACAGGTCACGTCAGTAGCTCATGAAGAAGCACTTTCTCGATATATGTAGTGCATACAATTACGTTGTTGTAATGCCATACTACACTGAAGCGCCAAAGAAACTGGTATACGCACGCGTGATCAAATACTGAGGTATAAGACAACAAATGTCTGGAGCAGTTGTTAGATCAGTTATTGCTGCTAAAATGGTAAGTTATCATGATTTATGTGAGTCTGAACGTGGTTTTAGAGCCGGCACACGAGCGATGGGGCACAATATCTCCTAGGCTGCGATGAAGTGGGGATTTTCCCGTACGACCAATTCACGAGTGTACCGTGAATATCAGGAATCAGGTAAAGCATCAAATCTCCGACAACGCTGCTGCCGGAAAAAGATTCTGCAAGAATAGGACCAAAGAAGACTGAAGAGGATCTTACAGCGTGACAGAAGTGCAACCCTCCGCAAACTGCTGCAGATTTCTTTGCTGGCACATCAACAAGTCTCAGCGTGAAAACCATTCAACGAAACGTCATCGATATGGGCTTTCGAAGCCGGAGGCCCACTTACGTACCCTTGATGACTACACGACACAAAGCTTTACGCCTGGGCCCGTCAACACCGACATTGGACTGCTGATGACTGGAAACATGTTTCCTGGTCGGACGAGTCTCGTTTTGAATTGTATCGAGCGGATGGAGGTGTACGGGTATGGAGACAACCTCATGAATCCATGGACCCTGTATGTCAGCAGGGGACTGCTCAATCTGGTGGAGGCTCTGTAATGGTGTCGGGCGTGTGCAGCTGGAGTGATATGGGATCCCTGATAAGTCTACATACGACTCTGACAGGCGACACCGACATAGGCATCCTGTCTGATCACTTGCATCCATTCATGTCCATTGTGCATTCGGAGGGACCTGGGAAATTCCAGCAGGACACCCCACACGTCCAGAATTGCTGCAGAGTGGCCTCAGGAACATTCTTCTGAGTTAAAACACTTCTGCTGGCCCCCAAACTCCCCAGACATGAACATTGTTGAGCATATCTGGGGTGCCTTGCAACGTGCTGTTCAGAAGAGATCTTCAGCCTCTCCTACTCTTACGAATTTATGGACAGCCCTGCAGGATTCATGGTGTAATGCCTTCCAGGACTACTTCGGACATTAGTCGACTACATGCCACGTCGTATTGCTGCACTTCTGCGTCCTCGAGAGGGCCCTGCACGATATTAGACAGGTGTAGCAGTTTCTTTGCCTCTTCAGTGTATTTGTCATTTCAGCAGCTGTCGATGACTACCAAAAAATTACATTGTTGCATTAAAAAAGACTGTATTCGCTTTCATATCGTGATGGATGAGAAGGTTCCGATTTCTGAATGAGATTTTCACTCTGAGGTGGAGTGTGCACTGATATGAAACTTCCTGGCAGATTAAATCTGTGTGTCGCACCGAGACCCGAGCTCGGGACCTGTGCCTTTCCCGAGTTCGAGGCTCGGTTCGGCACACAGTTTGAATCTGCCAGGAAGTTTCAAGGTTCCTGTTGTTGACCGTACAGTAAACTCTCTCCTCTACGCGTGCTATCGTTTGCCAAAAACTCGTTTCATAATTTCGAATACTTTTGATGATAGAGTGAATGTCATAAATATTTCATTATTTTGTCTATGAAACCGTCTAGTTCACTATACAATGTTTTCCTTATTTATTGAATTGTTTCGGCTACTGCCATCATTTGATATCGAAAAGTTTAGAACTTGCAGAATAATATTGAATGTCAGTATTAAAGCATATGCCTTTGAGCCTATGAGGCTTAGAACTTCAAGAAATTTCTTCTGGAAGTGCTAAGGTTTTCGATATCTGACGATAGCAGTAGCCGAAACGGCGTAATAAATTTAATTATTTAATTCTTGCTGCACCGTTAGCACACACTAACGGAAGTGTTCTCACTACATGCAGTCCATTACCTTAAGGTTGGAGGCGGATATAGATCTCCTCCCACATTAAAAAAAAAAAAATCAATAAACTCTCTAAGACAAATCAAAAAAGAAAACGACGCATCACGAAGAAATTATACGAAGGGGACCGATATCGGTAGATATCACATACATCTACAGACAAACAAATGATTACAATTTCAGAAAAAAAAACTGGATGATTAAATCAAGAAAAAGAGCTTCACAAAAGGAACAAATCAATAACGTGTTGGTACTCCTCCGGCCCTTACGGAAGTGTTGCGATATGCACAGATCCGCCGGCCAGTGTGGCTGAGCGGTTCTAGGCGATTCAATCTGGAATCGCGTCACCGATACGGTCACAGGTTCGAATCCTGCCTCGGGCATGGATGTGCGTGATGTCCTTAGGTTAGTTAGGTTTAAGCGGTTCTAAGTTCTAGGGGACTGATGACCTCAGATGTTATATCCCATAGTGCTCAGAGCCAATTGAACCATTTTGTACATATCCGGATGGTGGTAGTATCAGGTACACAAAGTACAAAAAGCATTGCATTGGTGTTGCTGTCTTTTGTACTGCGATGATTAATGTAAAAAGGTTTCCGACGCGATTGTTGTCACACGATGGGAATTAACAGACTTTGAACGCGGAATGGTAGTTGAAGGTAGACGCATGCGACATTGCATTTCGGAAATTCCAAGATCCACAGTGTTCAGACTGTGCCGAGAATGCCAAATATCATTCATTACCTCTCACCACTGACAACGCAGTGGCCGACGGCCTTTACTTAATGATCGAGAGCAGTGTCGTTTTCGTAGAGTTGTCAGTGATAACAGACATGCAACACTGCATGAAATATCTGCAGAAATCAATGTGGAACTTACGACGAACGTGTCCGTTAGTGCGGCGGAATTTGGCGCTTATGTACTATGGCAGCAGACGATCAATGGGAGCGCCTTTGCTAACAGCACGGATCTTAAATGACTGGAAAACCGTCGCCTGGTCAGGTAAGTCCCGACTCCAGTTTGTAACTGCTGATGGTAGGGTTCGAGTATGGCGGAGACGCCACGAAGCCATGGACACAAGTTGTCAAGCAAGGAACTGTGCAAGCGGGTTGTGGCTCCATAATGGTGTGGGCTCTGTTCAAATGGAATGGACAGGATCCTCTGGTCCAACTGACCCGATCATTGACTGGAAATGTTTATGTTCGGTTACTAGGAGCCAATTTTCAGCCATTCGTGGACTTCATGTTCCTAAACGTGATTGAATTTTGTTCGATGGTAATGTGCCGTCTCATTGGACCACAGTTGTTCGCGATTAGTTTGAATATTCTATTGGACAATTCGAGCCACCCAGGCCACGAATACGTTGGAACATTTATGGAACATAATCTAGAGGTCAATTCGTACCCAAAATCCTGCACCAGCAACTATTTCGCAGTTATGAACGGCTGTAGAGGCAGCATTGCTCAGTATTTCTGCAGGGGACTTTCACAGTCCATGCCCCGTCGAGTTGCTGCGTTACGCCGGGCAAAAGGAGGTCCAACCGCATCGCTTGCTTGCAGCTCCACCACGTGGCGTTCTGTCTCGCTGGGGGCATCGGCGCTCATAAAGTTTTCACTCATCAGTGTAGACTCATCGCATCGTTCAAAGCAATGGTTCGGTGGCAGGTATCGCACAACGGTCATTTCGTTATGATTTGAATGTAGACTGCCTCGACCTGCAGCTACGCATTTCACCGCTAGGGTATCAGGTGGTGCCTGGGCGGATAACGATCTCCGTTGAAGGTTAGAGGCGTTGCCGAACGCGGAAGGGCGCTCCGGCGCGGGACGACCGTTCGTGAGGCGCGCGCAGGTTCTCGCGGGGTCGCTGGCGAGGTCAGGCCGGGCGCAGGCGGGGAAAGCCGGCGGCCGCTGGGCTGGGCTGCTCTGGGGATCCGCTCCGCCCCTATCAACAGCCAGCATCTCTCCCTCAGTCCCAGCACACAGTTTATCGTTCTCCACTGCTCGCTGTGCCGTGGCACATACTTTCGGGTTACTTGGCATGAACTGCTGATACTGGCAATTTCTTTCTTCCACGTTGGTCTCCTTTTCCGCCGGCTGGGGTGGCCGAGCGGTTCTAGGTGCTACAGTCTGGAACCGCGTGACCTCTACGGTCGCAGGTTCGAATCCTGCCTCGGGCATGGATGTGTGTCATGTCCATGATTAGTTAGGTTTAAATAGCTCTAAGTTCTAGGGGACTCATGACCTCAGACATTGAGTCCCATAGTGCTCAGAGCCATTTGAATTTTTCTTCTTTTCCTTCCTACTGACTCCCCAATGCCAATGACGGCGTAAAAGTTACCTCAGATAAGCAGAGTTCTCTAACTACAGCGTGTTTAAAAAAAGGTTCATCCGATTTCACAAGACTACATATTCAGTATGACTTTAACGATGTGAATGTTCGTTGAGCTGTGGATTGTATTACTGAAGAAATACAGAAACTAACCTGTATATCAACAAAACATTTTCCCAGATTTCACCGTCTTCATTTGTAGTATAACGCTTGCATCGAATGCATTTTGAACGCTGCAGTTGCCCTGTGAAAACAACAATTCTTGAAAATAATAATTCTGTAGCGGCCACGTTCCCTGAGTTGTGTAATTACTTTTAATTAACAGGCGCCGTTCTTTTTTTCTACAATTTCTATCTCCAATTTCTCCATTCATATACACATATACATATGACAAACGCTTTCGGTCTAGATTTTCGATTCCTTCTTAAAATCTGGAATATGCTCTTTAATCTGACATAGTTCCTACATTTTATGGAAAGATACACTTGCTCATTTAAATCTCAGGTATCGCGTAATTTGTAGGACTAAGGTTTAACAAGAAAATTGTGCGAGTTAATTGTCAACACAGTGGAAACACTGTTAGTAGATGAAGTAATGCCAACGCTTATCTCTTTTTTATATGGCAAGCTGTACTTACCACTTCGATGCATTGAAGAGACTATGTCAGTTATGTAGTGAGACATGTACTTGAAGAGCGAATTAAACAAATATTGTTACTTCTCGCTTTCCTGCATCTCACAGCTTACTATTCCTCCTACAGCCGTTGTTTCACAACATCTAGCAAGTTTTCTACATATTTATGTTTATGTGCTGTCGAATGCGAAGGAACTAGACTTTGCTTCTTCCAGAAGATCTTTGGTATGAATAGAGAGAGGTGTTGCTTGACAACTAACTCAGCGTATACAATGGCACAAACACTGCTGATATTCAACCATGGAAAGGAATCAGACTGCAAATAATTTTTCAGCAGTGATTTTTTTTAACACTAGTTCATCACATTAATCGCAGAGAGAGAGAGAGAGAGAGATAGGGAAGGAGTCAGAGAGTCTTTATAAATGTGAGTATTCTTTTTTTACTCGTGAACTGCGTCGTCGCAGCGATTGTTGGCGACAATAAGATGATGAAACCCTCGACAAAAACCCCTTATTGATGTTATAACAACGTGTTGCTTGAGGATACAGCTTCGTTATCCTAAACCGAATGTTCGCCAGATAATTAATTTCAAAAAAATGTTCAAAGGTGTGTGAAATCTTATGGGACTGCTAAGGTCATCAGTCCCTAAGCTTACACACTACTTAACCTAAAGTATCCTAAGGACAAACAAACACACACGCACCCATTCCAGAGGGAGCACTCGAACCTCCGCCGGGACCAAATTAATTTCATTCTCCACAGCAGTGCTATCCTTTCCCACACAATAGAATGTGTCATATTGTGACCATTACTTTCTCTCGTCATCTCAAGACCACAAACACACTTTGATACAAAATGTTCAAATGTGTGTGAATTTCTTTGGGACCAAACTGCTGAGGTCATCGGTCCCTAGACTTACACACTAGTTAGACTAACTTAAACTAACTTATGCTAAGAACAGCACACACACACACACACGCCCTAGGGAGGACTCAAACCTCCGACGGCAAGACACTTTGATACCAGAGGACTGTTACTAACTTCTAGGTTTGGCGTTGCATACGTAGCAGCGATACTGTTGCTGTCAACATAACGCTTTCAATTTCCCCAAATATTAAAGGGAGGGAGGAGGAGGAGATTAGTGTTTAACGCCCCGTCGACAACGAGGTCATTAGAGACGCAGCGCAAGCTCGGGTGAGGGAAGGATGGGGAAGGAAATCGGCCGTGCCCTTTCAAAGGAACCATCCCGGCATTTGCCTGAAGCGATTTAGGGAAATCACGGAAAACCTAAATCAGGATGGCCGGAGACGGGATTGAACCGTCGTCCTCCCGTCGCCAAATATTAAAATTTTGTCATTAGGCAAGTAGGCCTACTCTAAAGATACAACTGAAAGCTTTATATTCAAATAAAAATATCAATTAAAGACATACTGTTACTATAATTTATTTAGCTTCAATTCAGCAGTTCCTTGACACGAGCAAGGTCATCGTAGATGACACAGATTTGAGGTTAACAAGTAGACTTCGAATGCGCCGCTCAGAGTAGCCGCGCGGTTTGATGCTCCATGTCACGGGTTGCGCGGTCCCTCCCGCCAGAGCGTCGAGTCCTCCCTCTGGCATGGGTGTGTGTTGTACTTAGCATAAGTTAGTTTAAGTAGTGTGTAAGTCTAGGGACCACTGACCTCAGCAGTTTGGTCCCTTAGGAATTCACACACATTTGAACTTCGAATGCATTGAGTGGTCCCCGGTATCAGAGTGGGCTGGCAGTCGCAGTCGCAAACATGACAAGCCTTTCCTGAGGTTGACTGTGACGCAGGTTGAGCGCTTGATGCGCTTTTCCCGCAACACTTCTTGCTATTGTTGATGTTGTGCCTCTCTTTACGAATTCTACTTTGGTGTGGCTGGCGGTTGGATCATGCTCAATCTGCTGCAGCAGGTGTTTACTCCCACAACAGATCACGCCAATGTGTGATCGGTCAGTGGCGTATTTGGTGCCCCGAGTCCTGTAAGAGGCTGTTGCGGGAAGTTCCGCTGACACGCTGTCTACAACTCTCGTACAGCAGTGGGATGCCGGTGTCTTGGTGCAGCAGTTCAGTATTTTATCTTCTTGGCAGGCGCAGGACGACCGTCAGCTCTCCTTTCTGCACACTGTGTAGCGTTCCGATGTGGGTGTCGTCTGCGTTGCCCCACGCCACTCCTGCGTAATCTAATAAAGATGTGATGAGTGTCAAGTACAGTATGATGCCGTGGCGAGAAGGGAACGAGGATGACAGGTTGAGTACAGGGTACAGGACGCGAAGTCGCCCCATTGCTCTGCTCTTGACGTCTCTGCTGTGTTGCAGCCATGTCAACCGTTTCTCCAGGGTAACCCTCGAGGTAGTGGCCGGTCTTGTTCCATGGGTTGGTGCTCCCATGATAGTGACTGGTGGCGGATATGGATGCAGCAGTCTCTTCGTGAATACCACCGCCTGACTCCTGGTGGCGTTGAACTTAGCCGCAATTTGGTTGACCACGCACCCAGAGCGTCGCAGCCAAGTTTGTAACACCAGTATCGATTGTTAAGTAGTTTATACTGTGTAATTATGTGTATGTGACTATGAAATGTTTGTTCTTTACTAATGAAGGTCATTGAGAGAAATGTAATATATGTATTATATGTAATATGTGTATTATGTAAACTAAAATAATGTTTAAAAATAATGAAACTTTATAAAATATGTAGGTTCAGTAAGGGAAATTGTACTTCGAATGCTGGTTCATGCTTAGGGAACTTGTGTTGTATAGTATAAAAGGCGTAGGGAACACTCTCCGCTACGGAAGTGGCTTGGCGCGCGTTAAAAGGTGGATTTGGCGGCCGATCTGGGCAGCTACGGGGTGAGCATGCTACGCATTCAGTAACTAGCTGATGAACGGTTAACATCGAGGGGCCAAATGAGGCATTAGAAAGCCAATTTATATTGAAATTGACTCAGATGTGGTTTCGGCTGTCTTGTGGTGCTCTTGTTATTATGGAATGGCTCTAAAACGAGGATAATACGTCGCCAAGAAGACTTTATAATGAGCGTTCAACATCTAGAGTGTGATACCAGATAGCCGCCACGTACTGTCCATCACTATTGCGCCACTGCCACGCCAACTTCAGGAACTCAGATATGTATCATAGTATGGACCAGTATGTTTGTGTGAATGTTTTTCAATAATAATCCCAGTGGCATAAACATGTGTTTAAACCTTAAATTTGTCCTGGTCATGAAAGCACTGCAAGGTCCCATCCTAAATGTGCAGAAACTGAGTATCCTGTTTTTAACTCATTAATGGTTTGCTTCTGTACTAAATGTGCTAATGGACAGTGCCAAAGTGTGTAGTGTTATCGTAAAAATACCTGCTTCACAGGTAATGGATAAGGCACACAAATTGAACCTATATGAAAAGTAATTTTGCTTTGAATATTACGATGTACTATTTTCTGAAGTTAATTGAACTTAGCTTTGAATATTACGATGTACTATTTTCTGAAGTTAATTGAACTTAATATTTGAATTACTTGCTTTAAAGTACGAACACATAAACTATTTCAAGTGGGGTTGGAAAGCAGTATTGGCAAACTGCATTTTGTTTCTGAAATAGTCACTGAATTTGCCTGTAACGACAGTTTTAGTTTATGGGCCCCCACTATATTCTTTTCTGCTATAAGAAAGATAAACTAAATAATGCTTTTGCTAAAGAAATCTGAAGCATTTCCATAAAAGTGTGTGTACAAAAAGTGTCTGTGTAACGTTACTTAACTTCATTTGTGGTGTCTGTAAGTTAGTTAAACCAGGACTCTGGTCATGCCCGATTTTAGTCTTGTGAGGCCTTTAGTAACATCTTATTGCTGAGTTAGCTATTGATTGCAACAGTAACTATTATTAATATGAGTGAAATAATTTTTAAAACTCCTGTGGTTGCTGATTTATGTAAATAGTAACTACTGGTACCCACTACTCAGTTCGTCCGGTAGTCGTGTGTATTCACTGTACTGTTCAAAAGAAGTATTAATAAAGTCAATTTAGTAGCTCATATTAAATATTCTTTAAACATAATGTTTCAAATTATGATGTCCAATTAGGCTGGCGATCGTTTATTATTTCATTTGTATGAATGTCAATACTAGTATTACCTCCAAAATAAAGTATTTCAGTTTTCTATTAATTGCCACTTACACGAAATTTATGTTTCAATACCCTCTGTCCATTAGGTATATACACGGGCAAATATATACAAAAATCCTCACAGAGGGTAACACCAAACTGCGAGCATAACGTTATACTTGACGCAAACCTACACCCCAAGTGTTATACGTGGTTTCCTGGTGACATGACTAAATATTCAGTTACTAGGGAACTGTAGTGTTGGAAGTTGAAGGAGTCTCCTCATTTCTGTCGCTTTCTAGCATCGGCATAAGGAGCCACCTACACGCGCGCCACTTGAGGAGCATCAACAGTACAGAGGGCCGAGCACTGACCCCTGGCCACTCCCGCTCGTGTCGTTCACTGGGTCCATCTTCCACAATCAGTGCGAACGTGGAATGTCCGCCCGGCGAGGTAGGAGAGTATCATGCCTATGTGTCGTCGGAATGCGTGCACAAAGTGTTTGTACAAGAGAACGTAGTGCCACATGGAATCAAAGGCATTGGAGACATCGAAGAGCACCGCCCCAAAGTACTCTCGCGTCCCAAAGGCGAGCATGGCTTCATGTAGCAGCCTCAGCTGCTGGTGGAATTTCCACTCCTGAAACCGAACTGCTCGTCGGGGACAATGGGATTCTGTTTCCACGTGACGCAGCAGCCTCTTGATGCAGAGACGCTCGAACATCTTCGAGATGGATGGGAGCAGGTCAATGGGCCGCCAGGCAGCGCCTTTGTTTGCTCTTTGGCACTGCCACCACTTCCACGTGTTTCCATGTCGAAGGGTAGACTCCAGACCTTAGGATACTGTCGAATATGCTAGCCAGGAATCGGTGGAGTCCCGCTGGCAGGTTACATAGAACGAAGTTATGGATGTCACAGTAACCCCGCCCTCTTGATGTTCAGCAACAGCAGCTGTTCCGCCACCTCTCCTTCATCAATTGGGTGATTACATCATTTTCTTCTCTTTCTGCCAGGTACATGGGCAATTCTTCTTCCTCTCAGTGAATGTGCTCCAAGTCGATGTCATCCACAACTCTGAAGTTTATCACGATGGTGTCTGCTATTAAACTGACTTCCTCACCTGGGCTGCAGATGACATAGTCGTTATAGTCGACCTGAAACGGCGGGATGCTCTGCCACTGGCGAAAAAAAACTCTTCATGACTCGCCACGTGTTGTCATCTTGGAGTTTGAGAGTTGCCAGTAGGCCAGTCCAATCCCAATTTCCTTGGGCCTCGACCTCGGTCTTGAGGGCTCGCCTTATACAGCTTGCACGGTGTTTGGTGTCTGGCTGGCATTTGAAGGTCCTACTCTTCTCTCTCTCTAATGGCTTCCACAATAGTGGAGTTACTGTGAGTGATCCTGCTCCTGATGCGAACGTCCTGGGGTGGCTGCTTCAGCAGCTCATAGCAGTTGGCTAGTCAGGAATTCCAGTGCGGCATAAGCTGCCACAGCGTTAGGGTCTGGCGAGTCCTGCAGCAGGGTTGGTATCGGTGCGACGTCTTCTTATATCGGCTCGATGGTGGCGCTACTTGCGCGTGCAGTAGATGGTGCATTTTCGAGCTGGCAATGCACTCACATTAGTTACTGCCAAGTTGTTAACGTTCGCTGCCTGGTATAGTGTCTATAGTGTATGACACCACACATTCTGTTCTTTTTCACTAAAAAATTAGATTATAATATTATACAAAATACAAGCATGTCATCATATTTCCAGTAACTGCTACCATTGATAGTGGGATTTATTGTATAATGCTCACTCAAGGTGCATCCACCTTAAAAGAAATAAGAAATTTGTGACTTAAAGATCAAAACGAGAGTAAAAGGAAATATTAGTGCGACAGTGCACAAGGCATTGTGTTCTTACAGAGTGTTTCTAATTGAACAAGTGTAAAATTTCAGTGTTTTGTTGTTTCGCCACAACGTTGTATAAAAATGTTAAAATGTGTGGGAATTCCTAAGGAACCAAACTGTTGAGTTCATCGGTCCCTAAACTTACACACTATTTAAACTAAGTTGCGCTAAGGACAACACACACATCCATGCCCAAGGGAGGACTCAAACCTCTGGTGGGAGGGGAATAAACATTTTCACAATGAAAAAGTTGGCGTAATGCAGATGCTGATGAACAAATTTTGCGAATTCATTATCAATAACACAAAAGGAATCCCATAATTGATTAGATTTTTGAAGAATGTTCCACACACGTTCTGGGAAAGTGATAAACATGGAAAGGGATTAGTCAATTGGGCTTCAAATTTACCATTGTCAGAGAAGCATCTGCTGGCATATAATTGGTGAGGACCGTACACTAATGCTGAAGAAAGACTAACACATGGTGATCCAGGAATTAATCAACTAGACAAGGCTTGTAAAAGACATGATATTGCTTATCGTGGTCATAAAGATTTAGAATCTAGACACCAATCTGTCAAAGAACTTCAATTAGCTGTAAAAGAAAGAATACATGCTAGTGATGCTTCATTAGGAGAAAAAGTTGCAGCAACATTAGTTAGAGGAATAATGTATGGAAAACGAAAATTAGGAATGGGCTTAGGCGTGGCTGACAATGGATGGGGAGTATAAAAATTTCATCTGATGAAATTTTTAATCTGCATAAATGAACAACTTTTCGATCGATTATACTTTGCTTCCAAGTGGCAAGACTAAACCAAAATCAATTAAATTAAAGTTGAATAATGGACAATGAAATGCAATTGAACCATTTTTGACTGCTGTTCAAAAGAGAAAGAAAGAAAAGAAAACTGGTGGAAATTTACTTGTTACATTAGCTATTCCTGTTCTGAAAAAAATTATCGAATATCTAACAAAAAAGAAGGAAGGGAAAAGACTAACACAACACGAAGGTGGATTTCTACCATTAATTTTGGCTGCATTACCATATCTAGCAACTACTGGTTCACCCACTGGAGGATCTGCAGCAAATGCAAATGCAGTATTAAACAAGAAGAAAGCCAATAAAGAATTAGAAGAACAGAAAAGACATAACTAAGCAACGTAAAAGAAAGCTGGTGATGGACTGAAGAAAGCAAAAAAAATTTCGAAGAGCTGATCGAGAAATTTAACAGTCCTTTATTTAATTTTGAAATAGAAAAACTTGCTAAACAATTGAAAGTTAAACTCTTCCATTGTGTATTCATGATTGATGAACTACCAAATAAACCATTAAAAACTGAATGTGGAATAGTAAATTTAGATAATTCTGATCATGCTGGTAATCACTGGATTTGTTACTATAAAATAATGACAAAAATTTGTTTTTGATTTGTTTTGTGGTAATATACCAAAGCAACTAGTTAACTATTTAAGAAAAAATGAACTGTACTACAATACTGAGAGAATACAAAATTTCGATGAACTAATATGTGGTCATTTGTGTCTATTTGTTTTAAAATTGTTATGTGAGCATTATAAGTTGATATTTTGGATTTGATAAATGGACATTTTTGGAATTAAGATAGGTCCAACTAAATGGCTTACCACGCCTGCGTTCGATCTAGAAAAAATCAAAGGTGAAATTGACTCAAAAATAGAAAAAATGATTAAACAATTCCAATCATCAATAGACCCAACGATAGCCAATGTAATTAAACAATTTAAGAAAGAGTTTAATGCTATTTTTAAAGTAACTAAAGGCTATATTGGCATCAAAGGCAGAAGCCTTGCGAATGCAAATGAACCAATTGATGCAAAGGATGCAGTGAACAAACATTATTTCGATAATGAGTTATCAAATGTTGTTACGAAGTCTGAATACAAAGTATTCTGACAATTCAGTAACTATGTCATTACAAAAACTTATGAACGAATAAAGCAGAAAAATGAAGATGTTTCAACAAGTTTTAAACAAAATTTGACAAGCATTCTGACACTATTCAATGATTACGTCACCAAAAAAGAAATAGAAATACTTTTTACAGATTACATGAAATATCTAACCCCATACTTGAAAAAGTTAAGTAATCTTAAAGATAAAGTATATGATAGACAAATAATTGAATTTACATTTATGACTGGAGGTGGGCAAAAAATGCACAATTTAGAATACGATTTCAGGCTCTAAAAATTATTGTTATTGGTAAGAATATAAATAGAGACTTGAACTTTGATGACTTTGACATCACTGCAAGTGTAGGTGATAGCTATAAGACATAAACAAAGGAGATCTATCAGTCATGGTACACAAACCAAATTTTGTAACTGTAAGATTGAAAGATACAGTTAAAACCGTTCCTGTAGATTTAAAGTTAATTATATTTGGTGAAATAATTTAAAAATTTAATAAATTTTATCTATATAAATGGATAATCACGATCGTGCTTTGCACTCAGCTCTTCAGAGCGATCACATCTACTGTTTGAAGTGCAAAAAGTTTACTGAAACACATAATCCTCACAGAGTAACAACAAATAAGGGATGACAGAGAATGGAAGGTCTTCGCACACTGAGTAAAAGGAGGAAAGTAAATTCGTTAAAAAAATTTTGTAGGTGAACAAGGAGGTGGCAATTTACAACCCCATTTTACTCTTGAAGAAATCATTAATGAGCTGCATAAACCAATGAGAAAAAATTCTACATGAAGAAATGTAATTTCTCTCAGTATATATGATTTATGGCAAGCCAACTTAGACGAAATGGATTCAGACAAGTTGAAAGGAATTACGAAAATAAATCAGTGATACAAATATTTATTGAGCATCATCGACGTCTCTAAATCTGCCTTGGCTGTTCCAGTAAAAGGGGAGCCGGAGGTGGTCAAATCCAAAAAATTACGATTTTTTTTGCTACTGAAAATTAATTGGTACATTTCTCTTTAATGTAAACTTTGAATTATTGTTCTACTCGCCCTAGAAGTGGAGTTATTACCATTTTCCCCCACGCCTGCAGAGGAAATGGGCGGCTGCTGAATGCATCTAACACCCTCTCGTGACTTCCTGACGAACTACTTGGGATTTTCTCGGCCTGTTACGCATACAGCGCCTTATGTTACGCATACAGCGAGTGTGCAAGGGTTGGCTACATTGTTTTCTCTGACAAATGAAGCGCTAAGAGCGCGGAACGTCGTCTCTTTGCTGTTTACCGTTTCGAATTAGTTCAGTGTTGCGCCTGTTGTTGGTAGTATTATACTTCTTGTGTAAAGCGTTGTTCTGGTTACAATGCCACGTTTTAGTAACTGTGTATATAAGAAGAGGAAGAACGTAGGGAAAAGAAAATTAACACTAAGTTGTGATACTACAATTACTGAAACAGTGCATTCTTCTGCTAAGCAACACATGGCCGGCCATAGCCCTGTGACATCTTCTAGCAAGAAGCTGACTGGTGGAAATGACAGATTTCGTGAATATGTTAGTGACAGTGATGATATTAACGAAGTACTGAATATTGGATTATTATATTCTGTGCTGAAAGAAAGTGTTCTGTGCAAAATGTGTTCAAGTGTGGGAGTGGGACTAGAGATAACAAAGCACTTTGGTTTAGCTTGTGAGATGAAGATAATCTGTGTGTGTTGCAAGTATCAAGTGACTTTCTACAATTCACATGCCAGTCTCTTTGGTGAAAATGGACGATCAAGAGTGTTTGATGTGAATGTTCGACGTGTGTATGGTCTTCGATTCATTGGAAAAGGGTCTGCTGCTGGTAAACTGTTTTGTGGTATTATGAACTTGCCATCGCCTCCAAGCAAATTTGGGTACTTCTATGAACTGGTAGGATCCTCTGTTGAAGATGTGGCTTTGAAAACCATGAAGGAAGCAGTGGAGGAATCTGCAGAAATGAATGGTGGTTCTAGGGATTTCGTAGTGGCATTAGATGGTTCCTGGCAAAAGAGGGGTCATAAATCCCTGAATGGGGTTGTAACTGCTACTTGGGGTGATAGTGCAAAAGTGATAGATGTTCCAATATTATCAAAACATTGTAGGTGCAAAAATAAAATCAAAGGAGAGCACAGTGGAACCTTTGTGGCAAATTTTAGTGGATCAAGTGGAGCAATGAAAGTGGATGGAGTGAAACAAATTTTTGAACATTCAGTTTCCAGATACAACGTTAGGTACAAATACTACCTTGGGGATGGTGACTCCAAAGGTTTAAAGACTATAGAGGAACTGAAACCATATGGAAATGAATTTGTAGTTGAAAAGTTGGAATGCATTGGGCATGTGCAAAAGCATATGGGTGCACGGCTTCAAAGGCTCAAACAAACTTTGGGTTCAGGTAAGCTCAGTGATGGAAAGACAATAGGAGGGAGAGGCAGGCTTACTGATGAGGTGATTGAACGTCTACAGAGATACTATGGGTATGCTATAAGGCAAAATACTAGTAATGTTAGAGACATGCAAAACGCAGTGTGGGTATTGTTCCTTCATACTGCCTCTTTCAATGAATACCCTCAACACAGCCTGTGCCTAAAGATTCCTGGTGCAAATATAATGCAAAAAAGGACTATGATCACAAACATGGTTTGCCAGCAGCTGTGATATATGCAATAAAACCAATTTTTCATGACTTAGCACAGCCAGAATTGTTACACAAATGTCTATGCGGAAAGACACAGAATCCTAATGAGAGCGTAAACAATTTGATTTGGAAAGTGATTCCTAAAAGGGTGTTTGTAAGCATAAAAACACTGCACTTTGGTATTTAGGATGCAATAGCAACCTACAACCAAGGGAACAGTGTGAAGTGTGAATTTCTGATGGCATTAGGATTTACAGCTGGGGTGAACACTGTACGAGCACTAAGAAATATTGACAGAGAAAGGATAAGAGAAGCAGAAAGAAGAGAAAGGCATATGAAGTATGATGGAACAACAGGCCGGAAAAAGAGACAGAATAGGAAGTTTTTGGAGGATGAAGAAGAAGACCCTGATAATCCATCCTACAGTGCAGGAATGTATTGAGAAACTTTGATAGCCATTTCCCATAAATTAGAATTTTTCGAATATAAGGAACATTTTCTCAAAATCCACTCAGGCTAGAGAGATGAAATTTTTATACAGCACTCCTAGTGGTCAAACTTACATTGTAACACAGCCATTTGGCAATATGTTCAGTAGTTTCATTTCAGTTTAATTACAAAGCAATTATTTGTAAAAAAAATTGGGTCATTAATAAAAAAAATATTTGGAAGGAAACTAGAAAAGACTACTCCAAAATCCCTCTGTCATAACTGCAATACTAAACCACTCTATATGTAAAAAATAATTCAATTTTTTTTATTTGATAGTTTATTCATAAATGTTCCTCAAACTTAGTGATTTCAACATGGGCAGCATAGGCACCTCCGGCTCCCCTTAAAGACAAAACCGGCAAGAATGTGGCTGATACTCTCGAAAAAATATTAAGCTCCAGGAGACCAAAAAACCTGCAGACAGGCAATGTGAAAGAATTCTACAACAAAGAATTTCATGAGCTGATGAAGAAATACAGCATTAATCATTATTCGACTTCTACAGAATTAAAAGCATCTGTTGTTGAACGATTCAACTGAACACTTAAGGAAAAGATAGTGAAGAAATTTGCTCTACATCTAAACTAGTTGGCGAGTGCAATAACTCTGTTCATCGAACTATAAAAATGAAGCCAACAAAGGTTAATCAAAAGAACTATAAGATAGGCATCATCGTGCCTAACGATAATGCTAAATTTAAAAAAGGAGATGAAGTTAGGTTCAGTAAACTTAAAGGATTTTTTAAAAAAGAATATACTGCCATATGGTCAACACAAATTTTCGAAATTCAACCTGTTATTCATTCTAATCCAATCACGAATAAACTGAAAGGTATCGAAGGTAATTTTTATGAACAAGAGCTACAGAAGTCGAAATATCCAGATGTGTATCTCGTTGAAAAAGTTCTCATAAAGAAAGGAAATGAAGTTTATGTTAAATGGTTGGGCTTAGAAAATTCACACAACAGCTGGGTAATTAAAGATACAGTATTAGTCGGTCGGACGTTCCCACGTTCGTGCCCACACAGGCTCGACATAGGCCAGACGTGTTAGACATAGCCCTCATAAAGGGCATCACATGCACACTCAACCTAACGGTTGAAAACGATCTGGACTCGGACCACATGCCTGTAATACTGCACATGGAAGAGACAGTGCAGGACATCGAACCACGCAGAATGCTTAACTACAAGCGTACGAATTGGACAACGCTTGATAGTCGCATTCCTGACACTCACGAAATTAACAACACACAGCAAATCGATGAGGCTGTGGAGGCTCTCACAACTGCCGTTCAAGACGCAATGACTGACGCCATTCCATTTACAACACCAAGACAACACTCGACGGCCCTGCCCCAGGAAATCCTGGGCCTTATCTCAATGAGGAACCGCCTCAGGAGATACTGGCAGCGTACCAGGCGCCCGTTCTATAAACTGCACGTCAACAGACTCCAGGGCATAATACGGAATAAAATACAAACATTCAGAAACGAGCAATGGGGACAGAAACTCGCTGGGCTGGATACCACACGTCCTGGCGTGTGGCAGCTGGCCAGACACATCACCAGGGAGAAACATTACATTCCCACGTCACAAGGACCAGACGGCCCGGCCTACTCCGCGACGGAAAAGGCAGAGCTTATGGCCACAACACTTGCAGCGTCCTTCATGCCGAATCTGATTCCTTCAGACCCAGCATTCACACTTGAAACGGACCAGGAGGTTACACGACTTGTAGCCCAGCCCTCGCGCAACGAAATAAGACGTTCTAGCACAAATGAAATCACATGGGCTATCAAGCACACCAACGCTAGAAAAGCCCCTGGGCCTGATGGCATTCAAAACCGGGTCCTCCAGGAGTTCACGGATAAAGCCGTAGAATACCTCACACACTTAACGAATGCCATCCTGACACACCAACACTTCCTTGACTTTTGGAAGGCGGCCAAGGTCCTGATGTTCAGGAAGCCAGGGAAAGACCACCCCCTCCCACAAAATTACCGACCCATCAGTCCGCTGTGTTCGCTCAGCAAGATTGTTGAGAAGGTAATACTGAAACGTATCACTAGGCATTGCATCACCAACGACACCCTAAGACCGGAGCAATTCGGCTTTAGGAATCACCACTCGACAACACAACAACTCCTCCGCGTACTCGAACATATAACACACGACTACAACATGAACAAAGCCACAGGGGCCGTGTTCCTAGACATCGAAAAGGCTTTCGATCGTCTCTGGCACAACGAACTCATACGCAAACTAAGCGAAGCTGGTTTCCCAGACGGACTCGTACGTCTCATACACTCATATCTCACGAACAGATGTTTCAACACTAACGTGCAGGATAAACAATCAACACAACACGGTATCCAAGCTGGAGTACCCCAAGGGAGCATCCTAGGGCCCATCTTGTTTAACCTGTACATTAATGAGTTCCCAGCGACACAAAACACGACGTTAGCCGTCTACGCGGATGACACAGCCATCCTCGCGCAAGACTGGAAACCGTCGAACATCAACTCACGAATACAGACAGCACTCAGAACAGCTGAGCCTTGGTTGGAGCGATGGCGTATTAAAGTAAACGTCGACAAGTGCGAAGCAGTTCTGTTCACACGCAGACCGAAACTACTGCGCAAACAGCAACACTGTAGACCAATAACACTACACACACGCCCAATACGTTTCCGAGAGAAAGTCAGGTACCTTGGTGTCTGGCTGGACCGGAAACTTACATGGGGGGACCACATCGAATACGTTGCCAACCGAGCGCACGCGAGGCTCAAACAGCTCTACCCAATGCTCAACAGGGAAAGCACACTGAATAGGAGGGTGTCGAGGTCCTTATACATGACACTGATTAGACCTCTGATGACGTACGCAGCTCCCGTCTGGGGATATGCAGCTCCCACACGACTGCGCCGCCTGCAGGTCATACAGAACAAGGTGCTACGAATCATCAGCAATGCTCCACGCTACACACGCACCGTGGATCTTCACCATGAATACCGCCTTGATACCCTCAAGGAAGTATTCAAAAACACGCCACACGACTATACAGGAACTCGAGACACTCGAACAATCCTTTCATCCTCACTCTGGGAAACTACGATCACAACTACAGGTGGAAACACAAGCGGCCAAAGACACTGCTAGCTAGGGCATAGCCACCTATGGTTAACTAACATACGCAAACAGCGACAAACGACGGCAAGCCCCTGCATATCAGCAACACTGACTGGCAACTACCAGCTGCTATTAGTGCCGACCAACAGGCCACAGCAGGGACACCGACGAGCTCGCCCACAGACGCACAAACAATCTGCTAACATTCCCTCACACTGTGCCTCCGGTATATGACCTATCGAACACAAGATCGATAACAAACCTAACTGTTGCAGGTTGCTGACGCTGAACGAGGACTCTGCACCAGCACCCAGCGCCAGCCGCCGAGCAGCTACTGCTCTTGCCGCCCGACCTAACTTTCGCAGAGGTTTTTTTCCCTTGGCTCTTGCCTTTGCACTTTTTTTCCTCTGCCCTTCAAACCGCTACCCTTCGTCAGATTTCGACCAATCTATCTCCAGATGAGCGCGTATTAATGGTTAATCCAAACCAGACGTACGCAAACATCGCAGTACCCAATCCTGCGACACCTCACTTTAGTGAATACTAACCCTTATGCAGAGATGGCAGTAGACCTTTTGTGTTGGCCATCATGCCGGTGTGGGCGTGGAGGGGCTCCACCTCTTGTAAAAAAATATTAGTCGGTTGATCACAAGTTACACCGTACCTACTTGCAAATACACGAGGGCTATTCACAAAGTACAATACGTTTTGGAATTAAACATGAAGTATTGGAAATTTTTTTAATTATATACAGATGAAAGCCACACTTAAATACTACTTTTCTACACAGTTGCCATTTAAATTAAGGCACTTATCGTAGAGATGGACGAGCTTGGAAATTCCTTCGTCGTAAAATTCGGCCGCCTGCGCCTTCAACCACGTGGTTACCTCTTTTGGGACAGAAAAGGTGTGATTTTTGTGGATTTCCTGGAAAGAGGCACTACAATAAACTCTCAAAGGTATTGCCAAACTCTGCACAACCTCAGAAGAGCAATACAAAACAAGCGCAGGGGAAAATTGGGCTCAAAGATCTTGCTGATTCACGACAACGCCCGGGCCCACACGGCAAATGCCACTCGTGAATTTCTCAAATCTTTTAAGTGGGAGTTGTTTCTTCATCCGCCGTACAGTCCCGACCTGGCACCAAGCCACTTCCACTTATTCCCAGCAATGGAGAAGTGGTTGGCTATGCAGCGTTTTGATGACGACGCTCAGCTTCAAGAAGAGGTAACCACTTGAATGAAGGCGCAGGCGGCCGAATTTTACGACGAAGGAATTTCCAAGCTCGTCCATCGCCACGATAAGTGCCTTAATTTAAATGGCAACTATGTAGAAAAGTAGTATTTAAGATTGGCTTTCATCCAAATATAATAAAAAAAATTTCCAATACTTTATTTATATTTAATACCAAAACGTAATGTACTTTGTGGATAGCCCTCGTATTAAAAAAAAAATTTTATATGAATTTGCCAAATAGTAAGAATGAGAAAACTGACACTTTCATTCTTTCTATCTGTATGCTATCCACATGATGAAGAAGAAAATATAATGGCTACATTCGTAAACCAATTACTGTGGCATGTGTGAATTATTTATACAATCTCAATGGAGATGAAATTTGTATTGTTTATTAATACTTTACAATTCAGTGACCATAAAATTGGGACACTGACTTTTGTCAAGAAACTGGCAGGGATTAAATTTCTGTTCCCTGGAAAATTGACACTCAGAAAAGGGGCAGTGGTCTCACATTATTTTCGACAATTCTTAGATTAATTCAATTTGGTGAAGATTCATTATATCATTAATCAATTCTTCTTGTGTATAATTATCCAAAATATTGAAATAATTTTGATGGCAAACAATTCTCAAACTTTCTCTCATTCACTGATATAAATTTATTGAATTTGACACATAACCAATTCTTAAAATTTGCTCGTTGTTTTGGTGCATATATCTGATTATATCCATTTGCCTTTGTACAATTTGTAATTATGCTTGGATTGTGTGTACTCTGAGTAAACCAAAATAAATGTTAAGCATTTTCTCTATTAATTTATAATCAGTGCATTTATATTTTCTGACGTAAGATATTTTATCATCTTTAGGTTTTGCACTATAATATCTTGATAATCTTTTTGAAACATGATTTTCAGATAAAATGCCACCAACTTTAAAATAATTTTTCTTGGCATACTGCTTTGACATGGCAATGTATATAATTTGTTGTTTCTTCATCTCCACTATATCACATATGACATC
This sequence comes from Schistocerca piceifrons, assembly GCF_021461385.2. Lineage (NCBI taxonomy): Eukaryota > Metazoa > Arthropoda > Insecta > Orthoptera > Acrididae > Schistocerca > Schistocerca piceifrons. The sequence goes on along the minus strand of NC_060142.1, from coordinate 316,490,683 downwards.
TTTTAATTGTAGGTATTCTTTTTTTTCTCTTCCCATTGAAGCTGTAGTTGTTGGTTTTGTTCATTTAATTCTATAGCTTGTTGTTGAGCTTCAATACCTTTGTTTTCTTTTACATAGCATAGGAGAGAATGATTTTTTCTAGTTTAAGGTAATATTATTTAACTTCCTTGGCTTTAGAGTTGTTTAACAACATAAGTGCATATTTAAAATTATCTATAGCCATAAGTAGTCATCTTTTTTTAGAGATATTTGAAGGTGTATTCCTTATGTCTCCTTGTATATACGGATATAAATTTACTTTCTCATTTTGGTTATCTATGTGGTCATATTACATTTCATTCTCTTTCAAAAACTCAACCAAATGCTTTTTTTCTGTTTGAAAAATTGATGGTCGGATTTTCGACCATCGATTTTCATCAAGAAAACCCATAAATATAAGTAAATTTGGTGTGATCAAAATCTCCTTCTTATCCTTCTAAGACAGCCACAATTTTAAAATTGCTTGATCATAAGAAAGTGCTATATTCTTTTGATTCATGAATTCAGAAATATTTAAAATTGATGCTGAACTAGCGACAACTGCATTAGATGCCTCCAGTTATATAGAATGGAAGTACATTAGTAAGTTAAAATTTTTCTTTTCAGCAGCCAGCGTCATGGTCTGTTAATTATTTAATGCCTGGAATTCCCTCTGCAATTTTCTTAAGAGTGTGTCATTGTAGATAACAATTTGCTTATTGTGAAACGTGTATTGTACTATAAACTCATAAATGATATAAAAACATGTAGTAGAAATACTAGTGATAGAACAGCAACATGAAAGACGATTCATTTATTAAGGGATAGTTGTAATTACTAATGAAAATTCTGTCTCAATAAATGGAAGTGTACAAGAAGTGTAAAAAATGTGAAGTAGAGAAGTTAATTGATAAATTTTATTCACATAAATATATAAAGGATAAGCACTCTAATATTTGTAAGGAATATAATAAAACGCTTACAAGAAATGCATATAATAATAGAAAAGAACGTTTTAAACAATTTATATCTAATTATAAGAGTCCTTTGAAAATGTTTTTACAAACTATGACAACGAGCATTAAATAGAGAACAATGCTGTAAAAAATGTACTGGCTGTCATGAAATTAAAGATGTTGTTGTTTTTACTTAAGTCATACATCTAGGGACAAGCTTGCAAGTAGATGCAAGATTTGTCAACTAGAATATATGCAAAAAACAAAAACTAGTGTGTAAGTGTGGAAAAGAAATTGTTAAAAACTATCTCAAAAAACATTTACCGACAAACAGACACAGCAAAATAACTGAAAATGAAAATTCTCATTGTTTGCAAAGCTAATGTTTTCTATTCCTTAATAAATGGCTGAGGCTTTTAGAAAGTTCACAGTCGCTCAACTTCATGATTATTGCAGGAAGAATAATTTATGAGTATATACCAGATATAGAAAAGGTGATTTAAATAACTTGATCATTTCAAATAATTTGCCTCCTCCCACAAGAACTCTCAATAATCTGAGAGTGAAGGAGCTCAAAGCTAGATCTAAAAGTCTAGGCATTAGAGGATACAGTACATTAAAGAAATCAGAGTTAATTAACACTATTCGATTACAAGAGTTTACATTTCATCCAGAAGTATTCCAAAAGACTAGATCAAGACCAAAGTGTGTACTCAATACAAAATATTTTTACACATTTGCTGATGACATTATTGATAAACCTCACCTGGCAAGAGAGGAAACAATAGTGAGGCTAGATCAAAATTACACATTTAGCAGCAAAATATTTGAGCAATTAAAGGAGGCTGAGCAATATAAAAAGCATTTATTTGAGATTAAAGATATTAGATCGAGATTTAATGAAAAATTTAAAGCGTAGTCTGTTGCCTATAAAATTGTCTTTAACGATGATATCATTGCCAAACTCGATACTGTTAGTGAAAAAACAGATTACATAACGAAGGCACTTAACTCTGTGGAAGATGTAGCTAAAAAGACGACTAATTTCAGGAAAGGAGATAAGTTGAATGTAACAATGAACAACCCAAAAATGATTTATCCAATTTCTACGGGTTATAATGCATCGAATAACACGAAGAGTCTGTTCAAGTCTTGTTCAACAAAATAAGAGGTGTCTTAACATCTGATGAGACTGTTGATATAGCAGATACCACATTCAATATTCAGATGTTAGCAACTCCTAGAGGCAGTGGAGGTGGTGAAAAATAATAAATTTAGCTGAAAACAAAAACACTAAGAGATGTATCACAAGAATTAATAACAATGATAATTTATGTTGTCCTAGAGCTGTAATTGTGGCTTTGACATACCAAACAAATAATATTTTGGGAAGAGAACTAACTACAAACGAAATTAAGAAAATCAGAGAAGGAGATAAATACAAATTACAGAAACAGTTAACTGACAAATAATGTAAAAAGCTGGGTGAATACATTAAAGAAGGATTTACTTGAGATGACATTAAAAATGTTGTAGAATTATTGGATATCCAAATGAATGTTCTATGTGCAGAAAATTTCAATTCCATCATCTATAGTGGCCCTGAGAAAGAAATAAAGATCTATCTCTACAAAGTTCACAATCATTTCGATGTAATTAACAGTATCACTGCTTTCTTGGATCTTCATATTTCTGTGATAATTGCAAGAAACCTTATCACAACAAGGATGCTTACATATGTAAAATAGAGAGAGAAGTGTGTATATTATGCATAAGTCCAGAGCATGAGAGGGAAGAAAAGAAGATTTATTGTAAGAAATTCAATAGATATAGTGATAATGAAGAATGCTTGAACAATCACCAAGGAGTTTGTGATACAGCTTACAAGTGTGAAGGATGCAAAAAGATTTGTTTGAGGTCTAATGAACATAAATGTGGCTTTGAACTTTGCAGAAATTACAAACAAGTAGAGGAAACTGGAAATCATAAATGTTATATGCAACCTGTATTGCAGAAAGGTGGTATCTGTGAAAGAAGATTTGGTGAGGATTTTATAGTGCAAGGTTGCCCAAATTGTAAAAAAAAAAAAGGTTGCTATGTTAATGGAGAATTCAAAGATTTTTATTTTTACCAGTGCCTAAAATGCATTAAAGTAGTCGCTGGTAAAGTTTAAATGTTGTAAAAAAGGCTTCCCTAAGAAAGTGAACTGTTCCTATACTGACAGATACATGTAGTTTGGATACGGAGCAACTCAAGAAACTGGAACACATATTCCAAATCTCATAATTGTTCACAATTTTAAAGATGATACTGTTTATAAAATTCAGACAAATGATGAATTCTCTAGGTGGATAATATCTGAAAAGAACTGTTATCACACATTCATAGCTCACTATGCAAAAGGTTATGATTCACAATTCATTTGGAAGTACTGTGTTGAAAATACAATAAGGCCATATACCATCTACACAGGAACTAAACTGATGTTATTGGAGATCAAACAGTTAGACATAAAAATTATAGACAGCAGTAACTTTATCCAAGGACCACTCAGTAGCTTTCCAAAAACTTTTGATTTGAAAGAATTGAAGAAAGGCTACTTCCCCCCTTTATTCAATACGCCAGAAAATGAAAACTACATAGGACTGATTCGTGATACTGAATATTACTGTGTTGACAGTATGAAGCCAAAAGACTGAGAAGCATTTCTCAACTGGCATAGCTCCAGAATTAAAGAAAATTGTGTGTTCAACATGAAGAAAGAAATTAATGAGTATTATATTTCTGATGTAGATATATTGAGAAGTGGCTGCTTCAAACTGAGAAAACAATTTCTGAGATTGCTGACATTGATCCATTCTGTTATTTAACCATCGCTTGAGAGTGCATGGCTATTTAAAGATCTAAATATTTACCGAAAAATACAATCGCTGTATTTGACAAAGAACAGAAAGAGAATTATAGAAAAGAATTCATAGCTTGGTTAAACAGTAACAACATTGAATATATTCTTAATGTATGGGAAGATAGAATAGCTGCAGCAATAGTAGATGGGTTTCATAAAGAAACTAATACTGTTTATCTCTATCATGGTTTTTATTAGCATGGATGTAAAAAAAAATGGTTCAAAATGGAGACGATTAACAAAAAAAAAAAAAGAGATGATGGATGACTTTTATCAAAAGACTTTGAGAAGAAGCACAGAAATACTAAATGCTGGATACAATCTGGTAGAGATGTAGAAATGTGATTGGCTGAACTCAGCAGAGTATAAGAGGCTTAAGAAATTAAAGCAGCTGCCTGAGATTGTTGAACCGTTGAATCCAAGAAATGCTTTTTATGGTGGCCAAACAAATGCAATAAAATTAAGAGCTAAAGCAAATGTTGTTAGCTCAAAAATAAAATATACTGACATATTTAGTCTTTATCCTACTGTGCAGTTTCATGACTTTATCCTGAACAACATCTGAGAAAAATACATAGACCGAAATATTAGTCTAAAAATCGGTATTGTTTAATAAAATGTAAAGTATTGACTCCTAGAGGATTGTATCACCCGGTTTTGCCTGTATATATTCAAATCGATAAAAATGAAAAACTGTTGTTTCCTTTGTATGTCAAATGTGCTCAAGGAAAAATAGATAAGTGCAATCACAGTGATGATGAAAGAAGTTTTATTGGTACTTGGACGACTGATGAAGTGAAGGAAGCTGTGCAAAAAGGATATGGAATTTTTAATGTGTATGAAATTTCGGATTTTAAAAATAAAATCAGTACGCTATTTAAAAATTATTTGGAAGATTTTTTGAAGATAAAATTAGAGACCAGTGAACATAATTTTGAAAGGGATGAAGAGTATATCAAAACAGTTAAAGAGAAGTTGGATATTGACTTGGATCATAACAGAATAAAGGAAAATCTGGGAAAACGAGCTGTTGCTAAGATATGTCTTAATTCATTATGGGGAAAATTTGGGTAAAGGCAAAATATGAGTCAAATAGAATATGTAATCAATTTACAGCAGTTTTATGTGTTACTGCTGGATGACTGATTAGATAGATATCAATTTTATTACAGAGTAGATGGTTCAGATGAGATATAATTTCAAGGATTATTATGTGGAAGATAATACAGCCACAAATTTTTTCATAGCTGTATTCTCTACGTCAAATGCAGGACTCAGATTATATGATATGTTAGATAAACTGGAGAATCTGTTACATATTTTGATACCGATTCTGTAGTATATATTGATAATGGTGAAAATACTGTAGAAACAGGCTGTATGTTGATGAATTGGGAAATAAGTGGATTACAGACTGGGGTTCGACCAGCCTGAAAAGTTATGATTATGAGAAAAATGATAAAAATATAGAGATAAAGGCAAAGGACTTCACTCTAAATTACAAAAATATTCAAAAGTTGAATGGCAAAGCGATGATAAGGCTAATAGAGAGTGAAGTGAAGGGAAAGATACAGCTAGAATACAATCAGATAATGAGAGAAGTTGATACTAAAAATCTGGTCAACATACAGGTTAAGAAAGAATTTTCGTTTTGGTATGATAAAAAAGTGGATTTAGAAAATTTTGATACTGTGTGTTATGGTTATTGAATCTTTTCTAATGAAAAAATAAAATTCATACGATATTCTTTATACAAATAGTATAAAGTAGTTAGTTGCATTTTGTTGTATTCTGTGCTATCTAACTTTTTGGTTACAGACTAAGAAACTTTTAAAAATGATGAATAATCTTTCAAATATTTTTTGTTATTTTGTAGGGATACTATTAATTGGTAAATTAGAATCTACTATTTGCTTTATGGTCATAGAAAAGAGAGAACTGGAGTTTTCTATTTCGTTCCATATTTCTATATCAGTTCCCTCTTAGCTATCAAAGTACTTTTCGTGTTCTTCTCCATAAATTCTCTTTAATACACTAACACATTCAGTTATTTTGCCAGAAAGGTTCAATAAAATAATAACTAACTGGGACTTCGAATTTTTTTAAAGATGGTGACATTAAACTAAAATACAAAGGAACAAAAAAGACTAACAATAATGAGAACGACTTTCATGATTTGGAGTTCGTTGTGTGACTTTTGGGTGTGTTGGTTTGCACACTCAAGTGATCCGTTTATAAAAAAATGTTAGTAAGTAAGTGGCTAGTGTGCTCAACCTAGCTGTTTATAACTAAATTAAAAACGTCATTAAATTATCTGCAAGTGCGCTCAACAGGCCCACTTAGTACTAATGAAAGTTATGGAGGCATTAGGAGTTAGCAAGAGCAGCTGTACAAACCCATAATACTATCCTGTAGGTAGTTCTGGAAACGAGAAGCAGATTAATTGTGTACAGTGCGGAAGAAATTGAAAACTGCATTTCCGGTACATTTTATTTGTTTGTTTTTTAATGAACTATAACTTCGCTTTTTTTGACGATATGCTTACGAATAAGCTCATGACGATACCACGAGATTTTTTTCAGTCCAGCGACCCAAACCCAATCAGGAAGATATTAATGTTAGTCAGAATCGAATGTTAACAGAACACTTACGTCGCAGCTAATCCCTGGACTGGAAAGAAATTGGTCAATGCGTCTCGTATTACGCGGATACTTATCTTCCGGTCGGGGTAAAACTTGTTCGCATGATTTGGTGACCATGTATCTGTATATCCAGGCAAGGACGCCTTATTTTCTAGTTCTTCAGACTAACTATTAATAAAGATTATTGCTCAGGTTGACAACCATGACCGGACTCCACGCTATTACAGATCTATCGTAGGCAGTTTAGAGTACTTACTAACGTAATTCTGTTACGCCTTCGCATAATTTAAGGAAACGTTATTAATTCCGTGCTGCCAACTTTGACAGCTTACATTTTCTCGTGCAAAGAATTACAGGTGAAATAGAGGTTCCTGCTGGATTAACCCGGCTACCGTAATAAAGCAACAGGAGTTTTTCAGGTTGCCGCCGTTATTCAGATTGTCACAGATGAGTGAGTGCCCCGGTAAAACATCGATATTAATTAGATTATCCGTTTGTACGTGGGTGTGTCGATAATAGAAGGCTCTCGGTGGAACGAACGAGATTCGCGCGTAATTACCGAGAATTGATGCCAGGGGACCTTGCATTTGCATTCGCAGTTGCAGATGGCATTGGCACGTCACAGCAGGGACGCTGCATGCATTAGCCGCCCCGTGAAACACGCGCACGAGTGAAACCAACTAACGTTCAACTCTACCGCGTCAGTCATCAATACAACGATGACCATCAGTATCTCTGTCTCCAAAAACTTCTGCCTCCCTTGGGTACATGTAAACACCGATATACGTGGATTCCTTATCCACGCGTTGGCAAATATGCGATTTTAGTTTAAGTTAAATACTGCCATATATTAATATAACAGTACGTGGAAGTATTAATGCATCAGCGCATCTCAACGTGTATTTATCTGTCGTGATTGTCGAGACGTGAATCGTTGGTTCATATGAGTAGAGCTGTGAAGTTGCACTTGACACAGTCTGTATTTAAAATGTCGGGTGCAAGGAGGACGGATACAAGAAGGGAAAGAGGCAAGGTACGAACGTTGTACTCGTTAGGAACAAGGAGAGAAGTTTTGTATCGCCTTGAGAAAGTTGAACGTATTGTTGACATTCAGCGTGTTTTGGGATTTAGTGAATCCACTATGAGAACTGTTCCTGATAATGTGAAATCAGCTCAGAAAACTGCTCACTGTTTCATCTGACTTTAAGTGTGACTAAGAGTGACAAAATCTCGCTGGAAGACGATGATAAGAATAGAAGAAATGCTAACTCACTGGATTGAGCACCGCGACCAACAGCACATGCCTCTCTCTTGAGCTACTATTGAAGCTAAAGCCAAAAGCTTGTATGCAGATTTAACTAAAGAGGAGGACGATGCAGTAGCTTTTTCGGCCAGCTCAGGTTGGTTTGAGCGCTTCAGGCATAGATTTGACTTTCACGCCTTTAAAAATAAATTAGAGCCAATACAGAGGCTTACCGACAATCATTCTTCCCATGCACTATTCGCGAATGGAACATGGTTGGAGGGATCAGATAGTGGTACCAAAAGTACCCCCCACCACACACCTTTAGGTGGGTTGTGGAGTATGCTGTAGATGTAGACAAAGGCGAATAAACTACGTCCTAAAAATCTAGGTGGGGTTAATATGAGTGGATGCTCAAAGGAAGGAAGGAAGATGAAGTTTAACTTTCAGCCCACAGAGCACAAGCTCGGACTACGAAAGAAAGAGGAAGGAAACTGGCCATACCCTTTTTCAAGGAACTATTCTGGAGTTCGTCTGGAACCATTTAGGGAAATTACGGGAAACCCACATCAGGATGTCCGCACGGCGATCTCATCCATCGTCCTCCAAATGCGAGCTTGGTGTGCTAATCTATGGAGTTGTACGGGCAGGTGCGCAGCTTATCACATTGCTGTTCATTTTGTATGTAATAGATGCAATAAACAGTCGCTATTGTGATCTTCTCTCTAACACGAGTTTGCTGCAGCTGTGCCACTAGACTATCCTGTGTAATCCTCTTCATCTGTGCATAACTACTGCAACCTACTACCGTTTGAATGCGCTTACCACATCTCAAAAGCTTCTATTCCTAACACGAATACCTTAAGAAAATACCTTCAAACACTTAAATTTAGATATTAGCATATTCCTCTATTTTAGAAATATTTTCCTTGCTATTGTCACCATCAGTTATTTTGCTGCCCAAATAGCAAAACTCATCTACTGCTTTTGGTGTATCGCTTCATAATAGAATTCCACGAGCATCGTCTGATTTAATTCGCAGCTAGTGTCAGCCACTGCAGTTCAGCAGATTCTACTGAAAAAGCTCTACCTACGCCTGACTAGGCAAGCTGTACATCCTGACGAACAGTTCCGGTTCGGCATAGACGTTCCACGACTCTTCAACTGTTACGCGTGGTAGATGTGGCGTTTAACTGCAGAAGCACTGCGAAATTATTTAACTGGTGTCTCACATACATGTCACAGTATTTGGTTCCAGGAAATTATTTGTTGAACTTTTCACACACGGAATACGCAGTTGCCTAGTGCAACTTCTTGCCATCTACAAGGAAGATGTCTCCTTCGTTGTCAGGGCAGAAGACGCCACACTGACTTGCAGCGACGTACTATGAGGAGTACCTGAAGGTTTGGTGCTGGTCCTGCGCCATAGTGTACCTACGCCGTAGACCTCAAGTCACCTCCTCTGGTCAGCAAACACATATACATTGATGATACGGCATTCATCTACGGCCACAGATGACCAGGTGTGACATGAAATTTCCAGGATGTCTGCAGGGACATCCAAACATCCTCTCGAAAGGACGATCACCAGCTATACGCGACACAATTATACTTTCGACACCCCAGCTTCATGGACACCAAGTAAAAACATCTAGGAGTAGCATGTGATCGCCGGCTGACGATGTCTGGAAGAAGTCATCTGGTTTCTTGGGTTTCCTATATCCTGTGATTAATGAAACATCTTCATTCTCTGAAGCATACTGACTGCTAGTCTTTTGAGCTTCCATACCATCAGCCATAGACGAGGTCTGCCCCGTGTAGGGAACTGCAGCCAAGACATATACTGAAGAAGTTTAGCGGATGCAGACTGCAGCACTCTGGCGCATTCACCACGCTCCAAGAAATTTTTCAACCTGACACCTTTCCCAGGCTATAGGGGAAAGACGAGTGCTCCAGCGTTCAGGGATCACACCTCAAAATTCGAGACAGTATTTAAATTCTCTGATCAGACGTCTAGATCAGTGTAATGAACACACCGATCGCTTTAAGCGACCCGGGACCCCACTGGACAGTTAGTAGACCCACCACGGATTAGCTAGTAACGAAACATCGGCACATGAGGTGACAAGAAAAACCGTGGTAATTCAGAAAAATGAATACGGGTGGAGTTAGCAGGCAGTATCTTCCTGTAAAGTAGTACATCATACGGACAGAGGAGTTGAATCTGTTCAGAAGAAGCCGATAGGGGTAGCCCTGACAATCAGTAAATTTTACTCTTGATGACGGTGACGCAACAGCTTCTGAAAACTCTAGAATTTATATGAAATGGCACAGTTTGTGAGCCGAGGTTTTATTCTGATACTGGTCAATTACACATCTTTTGGTTGTGGTACAAAATACTTCTACGTTGAGGCTGTTACGTTTAGTGCCAATAAAAACACGAGGTTTCTTGCGTTCCGGTATTTGGGCTTCGGACATATATGCTATTCGGGGTAAATAAAATGTCTCTTCAGCACAGACAACGTCCTTGTCGGCAAATCCTCATCGCATATGATAACAGCCACAACAATCTCATAAAAAAAGATCACTCTTTTAGGAGATGACTAGGCGACAGTTTATGGTGATGTCTGGATCTGCTTCCGTACAATCTCGCTCACTATTTGCACTGATTTTACGAGTGTTACTTGCATGCATTTTCCAGCCCTTATCTCAACTTATATTTGAATTAGTATGGCAGGATTTTCGTCGTAGACATATGCAGAATAGATAGACTTGTAACTTAATATGAGGAAACTGCCTCACTGCGCGTCCCGAGCGATGTGGCGTAGACTGAATTGTCACTGCTATGGAGCGGGTTTATCGTCGCAGTCTGACCATGCAGGTCTAAGTTTCCGCGATTTGCCTAAGTCGATTACGCCAAATACTGAAACGGCTCCTTCGAAATGGATACAGCCCATGTCGCTCCCCATTCTCGACTTATCTTTATTTACATCTATATCCATACTCTGCAAACCACTGTGAAGCGGCTGAATGATTTCCTATTGCACTATTTATTATGACTTTCTTCCGTTCCATTCACACACGGGGCACCGGTAGAATGACTGTTTAAATCCTTCTATGCACAATGTAATAATCTAATGTTATCGTCGCATTCCCTACGGGAGCGACACATAGGGGGTAATACGAGGGTTGGAACTTAAGTACTGGCAACTATTTATTCACAACGGATACAAAAGAGTTACATGTTTGCACCTGTTTCTGTCCTTCAAAGAAGTCACCAACGTTGTGTAGAACCCGTTGCCACCTATACGGAAGGCGTAGTATACCGTTAGCAGAGTCTGTTCTGTTGTTGGTGCGAATGGAGCGGTCTTCTGCCTGTTGAATCTCTGGAACAGTTCTGAAGCGAATACCACGAAGTGGTTCCTTCATCTTCGGAATCAAATCGATGTCACAATGACTTAAGTCTGGAGAGTATGGTGGATGGTACATTGCTTCCCAGTCCCATCGACCAAACAGAGCAGCCACAGCTTGCGCTGTATGCGCCCGCGCATTGTCGAGCAAAATGATGGGTGGGTTGCGCAGAAAGTGTCGCCGCTTCTTTCGCAAAGCTGGTCGTAGGTGATGCTTCAAAAACGAACAGTAATACGACTTAAGTCCTTGTGACTTTGACTTGATTCCGAAGATGAGGGAACCACTTCGTACCATTCGCTTCAGAACTGATTCAGAGAGTCGACAGGCAGTAGACCGCTCCATACGCACCATCAATAGAACAGGCTCTGCTAACGGTGTACTACGCCTTCCATATCGCTGGCAACGGGTTATACACAACACTGCTGACTACTTTGAAGGACATTAACAGGTGAAAACACGTAACTCTTTTGTATCGGTTGTGAACAAATAGTTGCCACTATTTAAGTTCCAACTTTTATAGTATATTCCTGGATTCATGATTTCAGACTGGTTCTTGAAACTTTGTAAGAAGACTTTCTCGAGATAGCATCTCTGCCTTCAAGTGTCTTCCAATCCAGTTCTTTCATCATCTCTGTGACAGTGTCCCACGGGCCAAACAAACCTGTGACCATTCGTGGTGTCCTCCTTTGTATAGTTTCAAAATACCCTGTTAGTTCTTCTTGATACATGTGCCACATATTTCTGCAGTATTCTCAGATGAGTCGCACTTGTGGTTTGTAAGCAGTCTCATTTGTAGAGTTATGGCATTCCTTAGTATTCTACTAATGAACCAAAGTCTACCTCCTCCTTTACCTGAGACTTGCGACCGTGCTTATGTGATCGTTCCTTTTCACATCTCTACAAAGCTTTACACCCAGGTACTTGTATGAGTTGACTGATTCCAGCTGTGACTGGTTGATGCTGTAGTCATAGGATACTAAGTTTTTTCATGAAGTGCATAGTTTTACATTTATGAACATCTGAAGCAAGCTGTCAATCTTTGCACCACTCTGAAATCCTATACGACTTAATATTCGTAATACTTTCTTCAAACAGTACTTCATTACACATTATGTTTCATAACTCATGTTGCCGGACGCTGTGGCCGAGCGATTCTGGCCACTTCAGTCCGAAACCGCGCTGCTCCTACGATCGCAGGTTCGAATCCTGCCTCGGGCATGGCTGTGTGTTATGTCCTTAGGTTAGTTAGGTTTAAGTAGTTCTAAGTCTAGGGAACTGATGACCTCAGATGTTAAGTCCCATAGTGCTTAGAGCCAATGTTACACACTTCTAGAAGTTTATAGAGGGGATTTACTAGATCAAGTTTTACACAGGAACCCATGTCCAGAAACGTTGGATAAATTTGTCAATGTGAGGTAAGGGTCCCTGGTCCGGAATCGAACGAGTAGAAAATTATAAGCGAAAACCGTTGTGATACCTCTGACAGTGGAATACATTTACCGGCACTAATGTTGCATAGAATGTAGGATATGCAACTTTCAGAGGTGGTAGTTATATTAGAAAAAATGTCTTGGAAACATGAACTCTAAAATTCATGCATCGGGAGCCATGATCATCTGTTCATCTTCGCTTGTGTGAGGCACATCTCATCTACTGAACAAATGCTCACTCTTAAGGTATACATTTTAGAGCCCACGCTTGTTAGACTTTTTTTTCGCTAGTGTGAAACATCTCTTTTCAGCAAGCGCTCACAGCTCTAAAGGTATGCATTTTGGAGCATACGTTTCAAGACGTTTTTTCTTGTTTTGGTCCATACTACCACCTCTGTAAATTGCCTGTCATACTGTCTTAGTAATAACAGTACCGGTACATGTATTCAACGCTCAGAGGTACCAGAACGGTTTTCGCTTTTAACTTTCGACTCGTTTGTTTCCGGTACACGGACCCTTAGCTCAGATTTATGCATTTATCCTTCTCCATCACTCTTGAAAGTCTGTAGCATCATCACGGATACACTCTTTATATACATACATTTACAGGCGCCGGTGCTTGTAACTTTGAGGGTCTGTAGTGCTTGGGTGAAGTTTCTGGGCATGGGTTCCTACGTAAAACTTGATCTACTAAGTCCCCTCTGAAACTTCTAGAAGTGTGTAAAATGGACTGTGAAACACCCTGTAGGTGCATCATTTGCGAATAGTCTGATGTTGGTTTTCATATTGTCTGAAGATTCATTATACACAACATGAACTGGAAGGGTCTCAACATACATCCCTGGGAACACTCGAAGTTATTACATCTGCCAATAACTCTTCATCCAGGATAACATGCTATGTACTCCTTAACAAGAAATACTCAGTCCTGTCACAAATTTCGTTTGACACCCTACAGTCCTTTATAATGCTACTTTTGATTATAAATGTAAGTGTAGTACTGAGTCAAACGCTTTTCGGAAATCTAAAAATACTGCATCTACCTGACTGCCTTGATCCACGACTTTCAGGTTGTCATGTGAGAAAAGTGCTAGTTGGGTTTCAGATGATCAATGTTTTCGTAATCCATGGAGATGGTCAGTCTGTTTGAGATACCTAATTACTTTTGAGCACAGAATGTATTTTAAACTTTACAAAAAGAACCTGTGCTCCATTTTCTAATTATCTAGTCTTTCTTCACACAACTTCATATTAACTCCAGCTACAATCTGTCAGTAACGTCGTCATGTTAAACCAGAGCTTTTAAAACGTTCCCGCTGTACTTGTCTGCAGTCTAATATGAAAGTCTAAATTTGAATCTCATGTTTATTTGATTTATGGTAAATTAAACACTAATTTTTCGTGTTTATACATTTGTTTCATTAGGTTTTTATATTTAGTAGCGAAATCAGAACATAAATCACAGAGCGCTAACATCTCAAACTTAAACATACCTGCAAGTTAATTTTCATTATTTCAGCAAGGGAGAGCTGGGTAATTACGGACAGTCGGTAATCGTAAGCATTCAATATTTCCAGCTTGCGGTAAACATGACGATCTCCAGCTACTATAGCCTTTCTCTGATTCCTGTAAGTAAGGAGCGGGAACAGGAAGAAAGGTTCCTTTTGAGCTGCGGAATACGTGAGTGTCAGGAAAAAACAGAGCACAGTTTCATGTCAGTTTCAGCAGATAGAAAATAAGAAGATAAGCTCGCAATTATTACTGATTTGCTTTTATCTGAGTATGTTATTAAAACCTGTAATTCATTGTATCAGTACATGTATTTGCTTTTCTTTTCTAAAAAAAGGGGGGGGGGGCGGGCAGTTGTTAGATCGGTTACTGCTGCTGCACTGGCAGGTTATCAAAAGTTAAGTGAGTTTGAATGTGGTGTTATAGTCGGCGCACGAGCGATGGGACACAGCATCTCCGAGGCAGCGATGAAGTGGAGATTTTACCGTACGACCATTTCACGAGTGTACCGTGAATATCAGGGATCCAGTAAAACATCAAATATCCGACATCGTTGCAGCCTGGAAAAGATCCTGCAAGAATGGGACCAACGACGACCGAGAGAATCATTCAACGTGACAGAAGGGCAGCCCTTCCGTAAATTGCTGCAGATTTCAATCCCGGGCCATCAACAAGTGTCAGAGTGCGAACCATTCAACGAAATATCATCAATATGGACTTTCGGAGCCCAAGGCCCACTCGCGTATCCTCGATTACTGCACGACACAAAACTTTACGCCTCGCCTGGGCCCGTAGACACCGACATTGAACTGTTGATAACTGGAAACACGCTGCCTGGTCGGACGAGTCTCGTTTCAAATTGTGTCGAGCGGGAGGGCGTGTACGGGTATGGAGACAATCTCATGAATCAATGGACCCAGCATGTCAGCAGGGGACTGTTCAAGCTGGTGGAGGCTCTGTAATGGTGTAGGTCGTGTGCAGTTGGAGTGTTATGGGACCCCTGACACGTCTAGATACAACTCTGATAGGTGACACGTACGTAGGCCTCCTGTCTGATCACCTGAATCCAATCACATCCATTGTGCATTCCGACGGGCAATTCCAGCAGGACAATGCGACACCCTACACGTCCTGAATTGCTACAGAGTGGCTCCAGGAACACTCTTCTGAGTTTAAACATTTCCACCGGCCACCAAACTCCCCAGATATGAACATAATTCAGCGTGTCTGGGATGGCATGCAACGTGCTGTTCAGAAAAGATCTCAAACCCATCGTACTCTTACGGATTTATGGACAGCCCTGCAGGATTGGTGGTGTCAGTTCCATCCAGCACTACTTCAGACATTTGTCGAGTCCATGCCGCGTCGTGTTGCGGCACTTCCGCATGCTCGCGGGGGCCCTAAACGATATTAGGAAGATGTACCATTTACCAGAATGAGATTTTAACTCTGCAGCGGAGTGTGCGGTGATATGAAACTTCCTGGCAGATTAAAACTATGTGGCGGCCGGAGTGGCCGTGCGGTTCTAGGCGCTGTAGTCTGGAACCGAGCGACCGCTATGGTCGCAGGTTCGAATCCTGCCTCGGACATGGATGTGTGTGATGTCCTTAGGTTTAATTAGTTCTCAGTTCTAGGCGACTGATGACCTCAGAAGTTAAGTCGCATAGTGCTCAGAGCCATTTGAGCCATTTAAAACTGTGTGCCCGACCGAGACTCGAACTCAGGACCGTTGCCTTTCGCGGGCAAGTGCTCTACCATCTGAGCTACCGAAGCACGACTCACGCCCGGTCCTCACAGCTTTACTTCACCGAAGCGTGAGTCGTGCTTCGGTAGCTCAGATGGTAGAGCACTTGCCCGCGAAAGGCAAAGGTCCCGAGTTCGAGTCTCGGTCGGGCACACCGTTTTAATGTTCCAGGAAGTTTCATGTACCATTTTCTTTGGATCTTCAGTGTATGACATTGATCACGTTTGTACATAAACTCTAAAATGTGTTTGCCTATTTCAGTGTAATGGTATTCAGCGAAGGAAACGAAAAAAGGTAGGAAAGAAGAGGAACCGACAGCTGGAGAAAGAGAGGAAGCATAATTACTTCCTCAGAAATCTCTCTACTTACTGCGGTTTTGCTCTCTGGCATGGAGATAAATGTGCTTCCGGAATCAAGAGGGTACAACGACTGCTACTGTAACATTTAGGCCGTTGCACCATAGGTTTCGAAATTTACAACTCTACACTGTCATTCACGTCACCGCACTACATTCTTCTACTGTACTGAAAGTTAGGTGCAGAACTGTTGTTCTCCCATTTGTTCTAGCTGTTATCGCGTTGCCCACTGAGGCATAGCCAAGAAGTCACTGGGGCAGTGTTTCCATGGCATATTTATTCCTCTGTCTCCCTAGCGGTCTGTGGACATCGGGAGGGGGTAG
This sequence comes from Schistocerca piceifrons, assembly GCF_021461385.2. Lineage (NCBI taxonomy): Eukaryota > Metazoa > Arthropoda > Insecta > Orthoptera > Acrididae > Schistocerca > Schistocerca piceifrons. Next base: position 316,474,146 of record NC_060142.1, on the reverse strand, counting down.
ACTGCAAGATCGTTCCCGAAGTTCTCTTCCCGCTGGTTCCTGGTTTACTTTGCAACTGGCTGTTTTGTCATGACGCGTATCTGTTCCAGTCAGTCTCTCTGGCAGAGGGGCTTTCAGTTCGTAGTCCGATATTCTAGTCGTTCAACAAGCTCAGCTTGTCTCTCTGAGTCCCATTATTTATTATGCTGTAGCCTAGTCTATTACTAAAGATGCACCTGTCCTGGCACGTAACATGTTACCTGTTGGTACACTCCCAGACTACATGATTTGGTGGTCATTTTTCTCCACATTCACAGGTGTCTAAAGTGGGTTAGTTTATTTATAATATATAAGTGGGATATGGCCAATATCCCGCCAATTAGTAGGAGAAAGTGTACCTTGGAAAATGTTTCAGACTTTCGCCTCTGGCCAGCTTTGTAATTGAGTTTTAATACAATTTATTATACAATTTTTAAGTGATAGCATTCGCTTTGTTTGCGCTACAGTCTTTTCCTGAAATTAAAAAAAAAAATGCTCCAGAAAAGCAAGATTTTTCCAAGAGTGGAAAAGTGCTCCATGGTATACCATGGTCTACTCTGTATCTATGAATAAATATACTAATCAAATTAATAAGTTTTGGAATCGAGAAACTCTTGACAATACTGAATCTAACACTTTATTTGTTACAGTATTACCATACGACATCTGAAAAATCGGTAAGTGAAATCAATCAAGCACAAGCAGTTAAATAAAGTTTGATACAGAAGCTGTTGAAAAATAAGGCAAATTGCTATATTCAGGATAGGTAATATTGTTGAGACGTTAAAGAAAGGCAGTTCATTAGCGAATACCATAGGTTACAGGGTAGAAGACCTTCTTCCGTTTGAAGGCGTAAAATGGAACACGACTCACAAAGTATGGCTAACTCACGGCTGGTCACAGCGAGGCAAACCGCACCTGAGTGCCATGCACAGGCCGTGTGCCGACAAAGGCAAGGCCTGTTTCGACGTTGCTCGGTCCTTTTCTGCAGTACCCGGCACAGAGCGACATTTCATTTGGTGCCGCCGAGTGGTATTTTTCTATCGTCACGTCTATCTTCAGTTTGGCTTAATCGTGGTGGCAGAGCAGTTTATCTTCCGCTATTTGTTCGTGGTATGAAGGACGTTCACAAGTCCACAGACGAGTATCAGTGTTCCGTATGTCGAGAAGCACTTTGTGCTGAATTTTCAGGCACAGAGCACTTGAAGGAATTGGTGGTATGAATGGTAAAATTTCTGAAGTCCTTTGCACACGGTCAGCTGCAATAGTTTTCGATGGAATTAACCGAAGAATATTGGAAACACTGCATTAGTGCAAAGCACGTTGCTTAAATGAAGCGGCACGCTTCGAACAATTTTTAGATTTAAAACCCACTATTGCCGAATTTATGAAGGAAAAAGCAGTGTGTCAACGAAAATTAGAACATCCAGAATGGATTGCAAAATTCGCATTTTAAGTGGACTTCACTGCACATTGCTAATAGTGAGACACTGCAACTTTTTTCTAATCTGACGAGGATGCGTTTAAAAAGAAAATCGCTTCGTAGAAGAGAGAAATTCTGACAAAAAACAGTGAAGTTCCCTTAGCTAATGGCATGAAAGAAAAATGAGGTTTGATGAATTCATCGTGGCCTTCAAAGAATTACAAGGATAGTTTTCTCAAGACTGCCAATTTGTCTGTTTTTGCGCTGTTTATGAGACCGTTTGCTGTTGCAGTTAAAAGTGCCACTGTGAAAGTGCAAATGGAACTCATTGATCTGCAGTATAATTCCCATTTCAAAGACAAATCCGTTTACTTTCAAACAGACCAGGGCATCTACATTGTTTTCGTCAGGTACAATTTCCATGTCCCCATAATGTGGTTGCAAAAGTCCTCGAATATTTCGATCAACATATGTGTGTGAAAGATTTTTTTTAGATTATGAGACTGAATAAGTCACGATTATGTTACAACTTGAGTGGAAAATCTGTGAAATTGTCTGTGTCTGCCTGTATGTCAACGGCGCGAACGAAGGAAAAATTATACCATGTCTTCAGCGGACGAAAAATAATGAAATAACAGTAGAAATTTGTTTCTTTTGTGACCTATGTTTTCGATAAATATGAAAATAGCTCTGAGCACTATGGGACTTAACAACTATGGTCATCAGTCCCCTAGAACATAGAACTACTTAAACCTAACTAACCTAAGGACATCACACAACACCCAACCATCAAGAGGCAGAGAAAATCCCTGACCCCACCGGGAATCGAACCCGGGAACCCGGGTGCGGGAAGCGAGAACGCTACCGCACGACCGCCAGCTGCGGGCAGATAAATATGAAAACAAATCTTATGCGGCATGACTGCATTGCCATCTAAATATGGCGTGTTCACCGTTTCCCCCTCTAGTGTATGCAGCCAGGGTGCCTGTTCTGTATCTTTCCGCTATTGTGCAGATCGTTTCGGTACTCAAGAACACCGAACGGTCTAGTATTCGAATTAGAGCCCCAGCATTATTCAGTGTGCATTTCGGTAGCGATACCGTTCGGATCTAGAGAACCGAAGCGCTGTTGTCGGTTCGCGTCGCGCAAGCCAATCAAAAGCAAGCGGCCGCATATCCGCGCATGCGCACTGCAGCACGCACAGCGTCACGAACACAAGTCGGCTAGCAGACGACACAGGCGCGCTATTCTTCGAAGTAACGAAAACTGCGTTTACGCTGCCATAACGCATGACGCCGCATTCCATCGAGCTGACGTACCCGCCTTCACATCTCTTGCCTCCTCCTTCACAGTATCAGGCGCAGTATATCCATTTCCATGATTCTCAGTTGGAATGCATAGAAATTTTTACATTTTTCCTGACCGCATATTGCCATGTGTGCATAATAACGACAGCGTATTTGACTGTATTCTGCAGATTGTCGTAAATGCCGCTTTATGTCATCTTATTGTCATTCACTTTGACATCGTGTATTGATTTTACGTTTCGGAAAATGAGTTAGGAATAGTGTGTAGTACCACATTGTACTAATACATCTATAAAAACACCCGAGAAATTAATTTTGAGAGTTTCAAAGAATTAGAAGATAAACAGAATGTGGTTAAGACTCGCTCCTGGAGATCCAGATGATTAAATAGCCCACTTCCCTATATGATATGTCAACGATTTGGGTCTTAAAAACAAAATTGAAAAAAACGCATTTTTGAGAGCTCCTGCAGTTCGTCGAAGTTTATAACATGCATCTCATGAATGAAAATGTTTCGTTTATGGTGCTACAGTCTAAAAGTATTACGGCGGAGATCTTTCATCTCTGTCTACTGCTGTTGAGGATTCGATCGCAGATAAATACTTGTGACCAGCAAGATTATGAAGATGACTGTTGCTAGTTACATTCCCAGTAATTTAAATTGTGCTCTTACATTCCTGTCTAACAGCATACTCGGAAATCGCTACATATTCGGAAGAAATGGTGAATTATTTCTGACAAGAAAAAATTTTTAAAGGCCACTGTCGGTTGTTTCATTCACAGCAATTTCTTCTCCAGCAATTTCATATTTAGTTTTTTAAACACACAGAAATCACGATATCATTACGGAGGAAGTACGTTCTTACATGTATGGAATAACGAATATTGCAGAAAAATCTTAACTTACACGAATAACAATGTCTCAGAACGTTTGCATATATGAAGAAGAAGAAAAAAAAAAAAAATGTCTCAATCCGCGCCCGAACACTTTCGGTTCGCATTCCCGCGCTCTAACCACTTGGCCACGCCAAACAACAAAGACATGGTGCTCAAATCTCTTACTATTGCGTTGAGGAACGTAGTTTGACTTCGTTGCCAAATGGTGCTGCGTAAGTCATAAATGCGTGATAGTTTGAAAGTTTTCCAATATCAGGCTTCACATAATTGCTTTCCATTGTTACTTGAAAGTTGTAAACACGTTTCGATAGTTACTAACTAAACCATTTGTGGGAAAAAGTACACAAAGTCACTAGTGACGTCAATTCACACTCATGTAATATACGTAAGCAGAGCTATGTCTTGATATTTAATGATCTTTAAACTCTTATTTACATAAAAATAACACATATTCTGAGACAATATTGAGCGAAAACTTTTTTGACGTAATCATTCACAGTAACAACCTAACCTAACCATATTTCTAACAAAGGAAAATAGTCTATTATGAACCACTTTCCAACCGCATGCGTCCTCTGGTGATTCTTTAGTAACACAATCACTAAATCCAAAGTTAAAACCGCTAAATATGTTTAAAATAACAAATTATAGGTGTATGTAAACCATAGCTCCCCGATGGACAGGAACACACCGAAATCCAAAACCTCTCATTACAACTGTCGTAAAATCGGTGGGAGGACTGTTCGGTAACAGGTCTCAGAAGCTTACTGAATAGGATATTTGATAAAGAACCGAAAATGACGTCACTACCGAAACGAACCTACTACACCAATCGATATGAACGATACAGAATAGGGCCCCAGGCTGAGCACAGGGCACACGACACACGACACATGAGCCATGGCATAGGTCGCAAGCCGAATTCTCGGCCACCCCTAGTTTTAAGCACGTTGCTTAAATGAAGCGGCATGCTTGGAACGATTTTTAGATTTAAAACCTGATATTGTTGAATTTATGAAGGAAAAAGCAGTGCCGCAACGAAAATTAGAACATCCAGAATGGATTGCAGGCCTCGCATTTTAAGTGGACTTCACTGCTCATTGCTAAAAGTGAGACACTGCAATTTATTTCTAATCTGGCGAGGATGCATTTTTATAAAGGAAATCGCTTTTTAGAAGAGACAAATTCTGACAAAAACCAGTGAAGTTCCCTTAGCTTAGTCAGTACAAAATAGCATTTTATTGCATTGAGCTACTTTGAAGTACGGGCTCGTAGCTTTGGAGTCGTTGGCGGTGGCAAATATACAGCCGCTGGTATCTTAGCGTGACTCATTCGCACCTGTCGCTAGCCTAGCTGTGGGAAGCGTAACCTGTGTTAGTTCGAGCGACAGAATATTCAAGCCCCTAAGAATCTAAATAAACACTATTAAATATTATTCAGTTTTGTTAAAAGTTAATTACAGCTCTCTGTTATTAAAAGGAATGTTGTATTAAAATCTCAGCTATCTAGCTGAGATGCTTTTACATTTAGAGACAATCACCTAAAACACCAAAAACCGACACTTGTAAGATTAAGGTCAGTTAGGATTCGTATCAGTTTGTCTTTTAGTATCATTTGGAACTATTAATGAAGCTCACTAAATGGCAGAACAATTTATTTAGATTTTTTATAATTAAAAATGTTCACTGTTTTTCATTTTCATAACATAGAATTCAGGAAGGATTAATATTTATTTAATAACTATATGAAATGTTGTGTGAATAAATGAGTGTGAGTGAGAGTGTATATGTGGGACATACGGAAAAATTCAATATTATCTGATGTTAAACATTGCGTAACTATGTCATGGGAAAGTGTGAAGAAAGCAGTTGCAATTTAAGCTGTACTTTCCCAACCCTGCTGATGACGTATGCCCAAGGGTACTTGCTTTTGTAAGAAGGCAGTCATAATAGCCATTTGCAGAGTAATGATTTTCTAAAGCCATTCCAAGATTAGTTTCTTTTCGTTCGGTTTTGTTTTATTAAGATTTGCATGATGAAGTGACATAAATGCATCTGTGTATATTGATTGGCGTAGGACAGTTTTGGCGCGAGAAAGAACTCGAAGGATTGTTTCGATTGACTGGTCATTTTGAGCAACCAATCAGAGTTAAGCATTTCCCACGCTCTATCAAGTAGTTATAGGCCCTGGAAGGAAGGCAGTGAGTGAGTTGTTGGCTAGCTATCGGACGTACAGGTCCTTCTACGTTACGAGTAAAATGAAGAAATTACTGGTATTTCGCATCCGGATGGTATTGCTGTGAAAGCAGTTGCATTTACGGACAGATTGTGGAAATTTGAGCTTTGTGAAGTGCTTAGCTGAAAAGATAAACGCGTGTGAACTTTCGGCCTTTGTACAGTTCCACGTGATATGTTTCATATTCACCTATGGAATAGTTAGTGACCGGTTTCTTTATTAGATATCCACTGAAAAAATTAACCGAATGTGAAACTCATATATTGCAGCAGAGCATCGACTGTAGATCACGTAATAATTCCGGTCGGACTTGAGTACGGCTTCGGCTGTCTCGCGTGTATACTGGGTTGTATGAACTGTGAGCTTAGGACACTGATATTAGTCGTTTAAATAAATACGGGCTGATGGCTAATTCTTTAATTTTGAGCCTAAAGAAATAAATAACTTGTTGCGGAATTTTGATTTTTTTTTCTAAAAGAATGAAGCAGTCGCCCTCCTCCCGAAAATCGTTACAAGATATTACAGGATAGCTTGCTACCAGAGTTTAGGCGGACTTCGCAAACGTAAGTATTGACGATGTTTTTCTTCAACGCTGCTTTTAACATCGTCTGAACAGTATCTACGTATGCAGAGAATCGGACTGGTGACCAGACGCCGTACTGAGGCAGGTGGAACATTTTGTAGTGCACTGTACGACAAAAGACAGTGGTCAAACAATTACGCGATTTTTATCCCGCCACGCTGCAAACTGTCCACGCGTTATAAAACTATATTGAAAAGTGTGTAGAATTTTACTCACGATGAAATTCTATAATTGAAGAATAAACAGAATATTCCACATAGCTTTAATATATTCTGCAGCACTTTAATTCATATCACTAAAAATGTTTACAATCGCTGCACGAGACACAACCTCATGTCTCACAACAAAAATGCTTAAGGCTTTCTTTAGTGAGCATACCTGCATGTATTTCCAAAATCGGTCACTAGGCTGCAACACCGACATGGAAGCATCAAGTGTTTCTAGGTATACTATCCTCCAAGTACAACACTCTCCCATTTATCGCGACCTTCGCTAGCGAAAAGCATAATATTTTATTTCATCTCTCTGTCATATTAAGAAAGCAGTGCTGACTTTTTCTCTTTTTCTACCCAGTCTCAGATTTCTTACCGTTTCCTACCGATGCGCTCCTATTTTTCTTTTGCGGTTGGATTCTTGTGCTCAGCATGTCCTCGAACTTTCCATACTGCCTCTTTTTGAGACAATAGTGTGCGCCCTCTCTCTCTCTCTCTCTCTCTCTCTCTCTCTCTCTCTCTCTCTCTCTCTCTCCTTGCTAAGGTTCGTGGTCCTGCCTGGTATCACTAGGAGTACTTCACTCGGTATAGTCCTACGCGTGCCTTTGAGGTGAGAGACTTCTTTTTTTCTCTCACTTCACATCTGTGCCCACCACCAGAGAACAGGTAATGGACTACACAGAGCACTTTGTGTCGCCCCGAATCATTGCTCATAGGCTAGCAGCAGCTGGACTCGTAAACTACTAGCCCATCCGTAGGCTGCCGTTAACTCCGCAACACGAACAAATGTGTATGGAGTGGTACTGTGGCCGGGAAAACATGGAGTACTGATGAAAGACGTTGCATTGTGTTCAGAAATTAATCGCAGTTCTGCACTACCTAGGATGACCATCGTTGGTGAGTTTGGGGGCCACCTGAAGTGATGTCTCATTCTTCTAATGTTTTGGAGAGGAACAGCGGAGTTACTCCTGACGTAATAGTGTGGACTCAGGGCAGATAGTGGCTGAGGGAACTCTGGCGACACAATGGTATGTCACGGACTTCCTGATTCCTGCTATATTCCCTCTCAAACAACAGTATCACGGTGCCATTTGTCAGCAGGACAATGCTCGTCCACACATGATACGTCTCTACAAACTGTCTGCGTGATGTGGTACTTCCGTGGCCAGCAAGATCCTCTGATCTGGTTCTGATGCAACATGCGTAGGACCAGTGCGTACGTGAACGCTGCTCAAGTGTCCGTACTCGGAATATCAAGACCAGCTTCATCAGATAAGGACTAACTTGTTTCATAAGAGGATACACCGGTTTCCCAAGCGAGTCAGTACAAGCATCGGGGCTAAAGGGGTTGCAAAAACGTACCAATAAGTTTCCCATACCACGAAGTTTTTTGTAAATTTGACTCTATTTTGCAATCACTGAAATAGCGTCATACAATATCTCAACCCTTGAAGTTCGGTTTGGTTTCTTCCTGTCCTTCTTGGCGATTCACTCTCTTTACGAGGCATTGTCCTTAGGGACAGCTAGAAGTTTATTTGGCTAGTAAATGCGATGCGTTCCAACAGATTTTCATTACATATTAGGGAATGTGTTTTCCCTTAAGGTACATGACGAAATTGCAAGAGTGAGATGCTACCAGTGAGGATTAAATTCATGTAGACGAAAGTGAGAATTTTATCACAGTTCACACCACAATCAACGGGTATCTGTTGTGAGATGGTAAGGAGTGTGACCATAAGGGATAAAATTATGAGTTTTTAGAGTTAGGTACATTAACCTCAAAAGAAAAAATAGTATGGTTTATAACGAGGACATTATCAGGGAAGCTGTAGAGAAAATATGTTAAAAGTTCACTAGGATGGAATAATAAAGAAGTCCAAGGCATTATGAGATATGTAAATTTATATATCATCACTTGCCCTTTGTGCGTACTCTGAACGAAGTTACTTGCACAACGGCAGTTACACATATCTGTTACAGAAAAAGTTTTAAAACAGCAACAGGAGATGATGGCTTTGTAAAAACCAGAAAGCATTTGGAGACAACAGTTAAATCACTGAAGTGTAAGTGTTCATATGAGCAACTAGATTTAGCAATCAAGGAGGCTTTCACGGAACACAACGTGACAGAACGTGCTGTAGCCTAAGGACGCCAATTAGCGCTCGATTCAGAGTGGCGACCTCTTTTGGGGCAGAGATTGGGTGGTGGCGAGGGACGATAAGGTGCGGACAATGAAGCCGGATACGCGATCGTGCCGTAACTCACACCAGTCGCTCCGAAGGGAAGAGGTCACCATGGTACTTCTCCAAATAAAGCGCTGTCCATTTACGGCTGGCTTTGCGCTCTAACGAGAAAGTTTTCGGTGAGTCGTGCTGGACGTGTACGAATCCCTGTACAATATATTTTGTCAGAGTACTTTCGACTAGAAACAGGCAATCTTTCGTGCTGGCCAACCGTTTGTTTCGCGTGATGATGAGAGTGCGTGTGATTAAAACTTTCAAAATGTTGTTTATTGCCTGGACTCCAGCCTAGGCTTTGAGGTTTAGGTTTCTATGTGTTGCAGAGTAAATTGCACACACTCTTTTAATTCAGTTATCAACCACCAGAGTAATGCAGCTACACTCCCTGTAATGTTTTTAATTCACTAGGAGTTATTATGCTATATCAGTAAACATCCATAATCACCTATGGCAGTGATTCGTGTTCAGTTGCTTTGATGGTTACAAATGGTTGCTGACTGTTATGGGCACCAGGCAACAACTCATTCTTCAATTACTGTAACTATGAAATGTTGTATAAAGTTAAACATATTAAATATATCAATTTTAGTTAAATTGACAGGATCCACTGGTGTCATATACTTCTTCGATTCGTTTCATTGCTTTATCTCTTTATACAGAATCATTAGCATCAATTCTTAAAAATACAACTTACATGCGTACATCAACTACTGTAACGTTATCAGTCTAATTTTGGTAACGTCTATAAAACAGAACAAAGTGCTGATTGTGTTCGCGTACCGAATGAGATATTCACGTACTACTACAATGTGTCGCTACATTCAGATCTTTACGGATTGAAATACGAATACATATCTGAATTTCCCGAAAATGTTGGTATGTTTCAGGTCATTGAAGCGATGCTGATGTCAACTGCTTATAACCGCGTCCTGACTCTCACTAATACTTCAGTCAACATGAATATTACGCAATGACCACGTTATTTATTCCGGACTAATCTCAGTGTTATTACAATGCAAACTTCTTCTTTTAACTCTCGTAAAACGATACTAAAAGTCATTTCTAAACTTGCGGATAATATGTGCATATTCCTCTTGGTGACATACACCCTGGAGTTCTTTCATCCAAAAGTGCTTAATTTCGCTTCTATCTTCACATTTAAAGCGTTTCTCCAGCTGATTAATTGCGCGTATATTACATTACAAGCGTGAGAATAGAGAATGTGTGTTCGCTAACCAGTTTACATAAGAGGTTCAGTTCTGTAATATTGCGGACATACCACATATACCACTGAAAATTCATAAACCGTGGGGAAACCGCACATAAATATTAAACCTTGACATGAGTAATACAATAAATAACAAACGCGAAAGTTAAATATAATATATTTGATATTGCTCTGGAGCACTAATGTCTCTCTGGTATCTTAAAGATGTTTCTCGACTGAACTTCACATTTTTAGAGTAAGTTTTAGAACTAAGAGAACACATGTTTTAAAGGTGTGTGTGTGTGTGTGTGTGTGTGTGTGTGTGTGTGTATTTCAGGGAAATATTATCCTTTTAGATGAGCGCAAATTTTACCGTTTTCCTTTCTAATAAACTAATGTCAACGTACTTTTGCATGGGTACTAAATGCCAATATGTCCAAATCACATCGACCTATGTGTGTGTAAAGAATTTATTTGGTAATATTTTGGAAAGAATTGCTAATTAATAGCTTGGAATGCCACAGGATTCTAACAGGATTAAATAATGGCCAATATCGATTTAGGAAGGCGAAATTTACGGAAGATGCAACTAATGAGAGAAGGTTCAAATGGTTCAAATGGCTCTGAGCACTATGGGACTTAACAGCTGTGGTCATCAGTCCCCTAGAACTTAGAACTACTTAAACCTAACCAACCTAAGGACATCACACACATCCATGCCCGAGGCAGGATTCGAACCTGCGACCGTAGCAGTCGCGCGGTTCCGGACTGCGCGCCTAGAACCGCGAGACCACCGCGGCCGGCAATGAGAGAAGGAAATTGGCGTGCGGTGCAGAGAAAAAACACGTTATAGGTATAATGATAGATATTTATGGGTCGTTCGACGACTTATGGTCTTATGGCATCCTTCATTCCTTAGAAGACTACGGGAAACGGGCTGCCCCTTAAAGTTATATTAATGTCTTTTGGATTACACTAGACACCTGTAATTGACGTTGCCAAATCCTACATCAACACGTACCAAACATATTACGAAAGGATACCCTCAGGACGCTGATTGTGGTCCCGATTTCTGGGTTGTTAACTTAGATATATCGGATGGATCGAAAATTGTCAGGAACTGTAGTGCACGCGGACGGTTTGTTACTTCGAGTGCATGCCAAGGGTTGAAATTCGCTATAAAACAGTTGTAATACTCTTCGAAATCTTGCATGACTCCTGCTCGCCGGTGCGACCCATGATAAACCACAAAGATCAACATATATATCACTTAGCGACCTGTTGATTAAAATAAATCGTGCGGTAATTCGAAGGTCTGTGGTGGATAGATATCTAGGAGTGTACTAGATTAGCGCGGGACATTACAAGACCCCATATAAAATTCAGCGAGATAATTTAAGTGGTTTTCTTTTTCTTTTTCTTTTTTCTTTTTTTTTTTTAGTCAGTCTTCTGACTGGTTTGACGCGGCCCGCCACAAACTCCTCTCCTGTACTAAACTCTTGATTTCAGAGAAGCGCCTGCGGTTTAACTGTATTATGAATAAAACTGTTAATGTGCACAAGGGTGGTTTCGTCTGACTCCGCATGTAATCAGGGTGTACGATGGGCCTTTTGCTGTGCTGTTGTGGAGCCTTCAGCTTTACATCTAAAGACGTCCTAGCTGTATTAAGAAGCTTATATCCCATACATCTAAATTGAAGAAAAAGTGCGTCGTCTATTGGATGAAGAAAAACAGCACATATAATACACAAAATTCTAGTGAAATGGCAATAAATACATTAGAATATTATATTTTCTGAATATCGATAATTATGGAATTCCTCAGACACAGGAAGGGCAACGACTCAGCTCCGTTTTCATGTAAATGAAAGCTTTCACCTTTGACCCAGATAGCGACCTGGTCCACTACCTTTCCGGACATGGGTCATCTCTCGGTGGAATTGGTAGCACGGCAACGAGCAGCTGTGACCCAAGGAATCAGCACACCAGACCGTGTCCTATGGGGAATGTTGCCTAGCTAAAGGTGCAGGAAGGATTGTTAGACAGGCTGTAGGAGGTAAAACTATCTGCAACAGAGAGTAAAGGAGGACGGGTACTTTAAATCTTCTAGCCGATGATGTCTCAGAAAAAACAAGGCGTAAGTATTGTCAACAGACGCCTCAGCAAAGCGAGTAAGGCAGGTAGACTATCCTAGCGAATGAGAGCGAAACCCGGTAGCTCTACGATCACTTGGGCCAGCAACAGAAGAGGAAAGAGTTGAAATGAAATGTTCGTATGGCATTATTGGCCGGGATGTCCCCGTCGGGTTCGGCCGCCAAAAGCGCAAGTATTATTCCAGTCGGCGCCACATTGGGCGACTTGCCGCCGATGATGAGGATGAAATGATGAGGACATCACAACACCCAGTCCCCGAGCGAAGAAAATCTCCGACCCGGCTGGGAATCGAACCCGGGCCCAGTGCATGGCAGGTACGCACGTCACCACCCAACTAATCAGGCGGACAGGAAATAAATTACAAGTATAACAAACGCTGCTAGTTAGTATTTGTAACGGAAGTTTTGGTAGAAGAAGTGTAGAAGTTACTATAGGTAGTGATAGGACTAATATGACCTTCTTATATTTGTAACAGCTGTATAGTAATAGTAATAGTAGCAGTAGTGCTTGCAGTTGAAAAGGACTAATAGCAGCAGATCATAAAAGAATTGTAAAATTAGTTATAACAGTCTGAATGAAATAAAATCCTATGTCTCTTATTCTATCACAGTAAACGAACAGTGGATTAAGTGTAGAGAACTACATATTATCCTTCTGAACCCACGGATTCCATATTCTGCTAATAGTCATTGGATCTTGACCAACGCGAGCAGCAATGTCGCGATACGATAAACCGCAATCGCGATAGGCTACAATCCGACGTTTATGAAAGTCGGAAACGTGATGGTACGCATATCTCCTCCTTACACGAGGCATCACAACAACGTTTCACCAGGCAACGTCGATCAACTACTGTTTGCGTATGAGAAATCGCTTGGAAACTTTCCTCGTGTCAGCATATTATAGTTGTCGCTACTAGCGCCAACGTTGTGTGAATGCTCTGAAAAGCTTATCATTTGCATATCACAGCATCTTCTTCCTGTCGGTTAAAGCCGGCCGCGGTGGTCTCGCGGTTGTAGACGCGCAGTTCGGAACCGTGCGACTGCTACGGTCGCAGGTTCGAATCCTGCCTCGGGCATGGATGTGTGTGATGTCCTTAGGTTAGTTAGGTTTAAGTAGTTCTAAGTTCTAGGGGACTGATAACCACAGCAGTTGAGTCCCATAGTGCTCAGAGCCATTTGAATCATTTTTGTCGGTTAAATTTCGCGTCTGTAGCACGTCATCTTCATGGTGTAGCAATTTTAATGGCCAGTAGTGTATATTGTCGTGACCACCGTTCCCAGCAATCATGTGAAGTGGTACATTCCTGCCTAGTCTTTCTATAGTACCGCAGAAGTAACAGCCAACTTCTCATAGTCCTAATACACGACTTCGTTCAGACTCAGTGAGGTGTTTATAAAGGCGTCTTCGTAGCCTTTGGGGGAGTTGGGGCGCCCTATCCCGATAATGCCAACTTTAGTGACTTGGCTTTCCTGTATTTCAGGAATAGCTGTAGCCATTGATATGAAACTTTTACAGGACATTAAACTGTATCTTCTGAGTCTACCGAACTACAATAATTGCATTTCAGCCTCTGCTTTCGGAAATACATTTTTTTTTAATCCAAGGCTAAAACTTTGTGTACTTTTTTGTACGTTATCCTAAATAATTTTAATTATATATAACATTATGTCCTTCTTTTAGTTCAGTAGACTGAGGATATGTATGTTATTACTCGCTGAAAATCTGAATACTCTACTCGAAGTGGTTTCTGAAACTTAGGGAAAAATACAACCGAAAATGTAAATTTTCAGGAACGGCTTCGAAAGTTTCAAACGACGGAAACTCACTTAATATATGCTTAATTTTTTTATTTTTAGTCACTCAGAAGCACCCTGCACCATACTGTACATCATCCTCTTGATCTTTCTTTTCTTCCTTCTGGACTCCTTGTTGTCTGTCAGCCTGCCTCTTATGGTTTTACCATCAGAAAGTTTCTTGTCTCTCAAACTTTGCTTCGACTTCCTCAACCTGGTGCTCATCCTCTTCTAGACATGACCAACTCATTCCAGTTTTGTGATAATCCTCTCACCATAAGGAGGAGCGGCTACTACACTGTTATACGCTTTTGAGTCTTCATCACCTAAGAACTCCCCTTTCGTTCACAGATGGACTGAAAATTTCAATAGCTGCAGAGGCCTCCATATCACCACTTGTTCCTTCATAATTTCTGTTATATGCCTTTCTTCGGTTCCTGATTTACACTTATAACAATGTTTGGATAAAATCTGGATATCTATTACCTTGCCATTATCCACACTGGTCACCGTAGCAACAGAATTCTTAGAACTGTAGCTACACTTCTGCCAAGTGCCATCAAAAGCTAGTGGTATGTCAATCATACCATCATTTATTTCAACAGCTTCGTTTGCAGCACCCTTCATTGACTCACGTGCAACAGATTCCACGGCAGCTTTTATAAATATTTCATACTTGTCGATTTTGCAAGGTGGGGGTGGCATATTCATCACACCACACATTGTTTCTGCTGCATTGTGCCCTTTGACAATAGCTCTCAATCTGTAACACTACCTAACAGTTACTTCGAAATAATTATCTTTACACTTATCAGAATCTGAAAAGGAATGAGTATCCTTACAACTGATAGAATTAATGATGTTTCCTGGCTAGTCCATTTGATACCTCACTGTCTTCATGTAAACTAACTGGCCCTCCATATATTTTACAAAACACATATTCACCTAACACCCCAATTAGGATGTGTAAATCTATCAGAATATAATCTAACCTACCATTTACATCACTTTCGTTTTGAGAAAACTGTGTATCACAACGTTTTATTTTAATCTTCGAAGCACTAATGGGTGTTTCTCTAGATACTGACGAGTTTGCCTGTATTTCACTGTCTGTAACTTCACGCGCCACATGTTGAACCGGGTGTTTCCCTTTATTCGAAAATATTATACCATGAAACCCACGTTTCTTAAAAACACTTCGTTTTGGCGTCATACTTTACTTTTTGAGAGATTTACCAATCTATTCGTCACTTTTCCTCGGAAAAACGTTAGCACTTCGACATACAACCCGTGTTTTTTGCTATGAAACAATATGATACTGTTTTTGACAGTGCTACTAACACAAACACGTAATTTAACCTTTACAACACAAAAATCCATAGCCTTCTGTGTAAAAAATTACCGGTTTTATTAGATCTTGAAGTAATGCACTAAGCCGGCCGCGGTGGTCTCGCGGTTCTAGGCGCGCAGTGCGGAACCGTGCGACTGCTACGGTCGCAGGTTCGAATCCTGCCTCGGGCATGGATGTGTGTGACGTCCGTAGGTTAGTTAGGTTTAAGTAGTTCTAAGTTGTAGGGGACTGATGACCAAAGCTGTTAAGTCCCATAGTGCTCAGAGCCATTTGAACCATTAATGCACGTAAAAATTTTAACATTTTCAACCGGTGTAGATTATATTTAAACAATAAAATGTAAGTTTATAAGTGATATACATATATTTTATTTGGAAAATTGCAAATTTTCTGCAGGCCGGCGTTTCCGAGCAGTTCTAGGCGCTACAGTCTGGAACCGTGCGACCGCTTCGGTCGCAGGTTCGAATCCTGCCTCGGGCATGGGTGTGTGTGATGTCCTTAGGTTAGTTAGGTTTAAGTAGTTCTAAGTTCTAGGGGACTGATGATCTCAGAAGTTAAGTCCGATAGTGCTCAGAGCCATTTGAACCATTTTTTGCAAATTTTATAAGGAGATAAAAATCTGAAAATGGGCAAAAAAATTTTTTTTTTGGTTGTAACTTCCCCTAAAGGCATTCCTGACTCACATCAAATCACCACATCCACTTAAAACAAACCTAATTTGCCTTCTCATTGTGTCGCTACTAGCACCACTTTGTACATCTATACAGAAATGTGAATAGACATTATCTTTCACATGTAGAAATATGCGTACTAGTTGAATTTCTCTATTTTGTGCGACGCTCTTTAGTGGAAACTGAAAAAAATTGATAAGAGGAAATTAACTGGAGTGCCGTTAATCAAAAGAAGCAGCCAAGTAAAAAAATTGGTAAGTTTAATTTATCACACCGCACAGATAAACTTACCACTAAGAGAGAGAAATTGATAATTCAGGATTTTGTGTAACCTGCTTTGATACCGTGGAGTGAACAGGCCGCGTACGTCGTTTGTTGGCCGTATGCCGATCATTAATATTATGCGTTATGCACGGAAGTGCTGCAGGGAAACTGCGTTTTCAGACCTCAGGGAAGCACAAGTGGCTGTCACAAATTCGGACATCAATCATGTTCGGCAGCGGACAGCAAACGATTTGTCGGCAGTCTTGCAGTTCTCCTAGCTGAAACATAGGAAAGTTGTTGAAATGAAACACTGGTGCCGGCCGGAGTGACCGTGCGGTTCTAGGCGCTACGGTCTGGAACCGAGCGACCGCTACGGTCGCAGGTTCGAATCCTGCCTCGGGCATGGATGTATGTGATGTCCTTAGGTTAGTTAGGTTTAATTAGTTCTAAGTTCTAGGCGACTGATGACCTCAGAAGTAAAGTCGCATAGTGCTCAGAGCCATTTGAACCATTTTTTTGAATCATTGGTAACCAATGACAATTACTCATATGCTGACGATACTTTTACGTGGATAAATGCTTTACACTTCTTGAAAATATCTTTCATGTACAACTGCCTGTTACAAGATCACTCGAGAGAGCGGTAATTAAGAGTGAGTGATCGACAAGAGCGGAGACATCAAGATAGAGACATATCGAGAGAGAGCGAGCCCGACGCCGCTTGTGTTTATACACAAGCCGACTACTGAAGGTAGCTTTACGTTCATTTTTCCTCAGTCTCTTCCTGTTCTGGAAGTCTCTTGCATGGAAAAAAGTTCGAGAGTCTTCGCTACGCTCCTTTCCGGTGCTCCCGATAGCATAAAATTTGGCTGTTGACGCCTCTTGCGCTGCGTGTGATGTATCATTTGTCACTTAAAAAATACAATTGCTAATTCTAACAGCTGCATGCTCTCTCACGTTTAAGAATTAATTACAATTTTAAATGCGACAGGCAGATCATTTGAGATTAGATTAAAGGAACACATGGCAGCACTAAAAAACAAAAAATATCACACATCAGCAATAGCCACCCACCTGCATGAAACAAAGCACCATGTTAACAACACACGTATCAGCATTCTACACATCCAACCAAATGGCACAAAACTAGACATCCTTGAAACACTCCAAATATACAAACATCAAATAAAACAATCTGAATCCATCTTAAATGACAATATTTACAATAGTATCATCTCTGTTTTCAGTAACTGCCTACATCATTAAAAATACACACACACAAACACACACACACTCACACACACATACTTTTTCTCCCTCTTCCTCTCCTTCTGCCTCCAGCCTGCCACATCTGTCTATTAACCCCAATCAAACATTGTCATTTATGTATAATTTTACTGCTGTAGCCAGTATGATTATTGTACTCAACGTCTGTAACATTTCAGCTGATTGTCAAAATGGTTCAAATGGCTCTGAGCACTATGGGACTTAACATCTTAGGCCATCAGTCCCCTAGAACTTAGAACTACTTAAACCTAACTAACCTAAGGACAGCACACAACACCCAGTCATCACGAGGCAGAGAAATTCCCTGACCCCGCCGGGAATCGAACCCGGGAACCCGGGCGTGGGAAGCGAGAACGCTACCGCACGACCACGAGCTGCGGACAGGTGATTGTCATTAACAAGTATGAAGTTTAAGCCATTTCAATATTTCACCTGATTGTGTAAACGAGTATAAAGTTTAAGCTGTTTCAACTTGTCAAATTCGGTTTATATGCCACCTGAAGCACACGCACATGTACTCGACACCTCAGAACAAACACCTCAAAACAAACGCCTCCACACAAACACATACAAACCCTTTAAATAATTATTCTGTAATAATGTCGTTACGATATGTATACTCTTTGTACTTTGCGACTATGTCTTCTCTTCTGCTATACGAACCTTGCACACAGCAGATTCCAAAAAAAATGTTCAAATGTGTGTGAAATCTTATGGGACTTAACTGCTAAGGTCATCACTCCCTAAGCTTACACACTACTTAACCTAAAAGATCCTGAGGACAAACACACACACCCATGCCCGAGGGAGGACTCGAACCTCCACCAGGACCAGCCGCACAGTCCATGACTGCAGCGCCCTAGACCGCTCGGCTAATCCAGCGCGGCAGCAGATTCCAGACGCCATATATGTTTACAAATATGACAGTATACAAGTGATGTGTTACGACAGCGAAAGGATCCTGTGACCACTGGAGGTACTCTATTTTACTTATTTTATGTTTTCTGTTAGACATCAGTTTAATTTTTGTAAGAAGAAACCCAAAACCATGTTTTGAAATAGTGTCTTGTTTCTCCACTAGACAGTGCCCCAAGTTCCTCCAAAAAATCGTAACACAACACACACACCAATGTCATACTAACTAATGTAAATCCACCCGATGATGGAGGTTTAAACCTTTGAAACGCGTCGTGGAAATAAATAAAACGGTGACTGGTAACATTGAACTTGTTGTTTCAAAATGGTTCAAATGGCTCTGAGCACTATGGGACTTAACTTCTGAGGTCATGAGTCACCTAGAACTTAGAACTACTTAAACCTAACTAACCTAAGGACATCATACACATCGATGCCCGAGGCAAGATTCGAACCTGCGACCGTAGTGGCCGCGCGAGTCCAGACTGTAACGCCTAGAACCGCTCGGCCACAACGGCCGGCAAACTTGTTGTTTCACTTAATTACAATTTTACAGTGTAAGACAATTTAAAGAAAATACACGGAAGTAATGCAAAAATGCAGAGTTTCTTACGTAGGTTTACATATATTGTTTTAGTTTTGGGGTATAAATTTACTTTGACATAAAAAGAAGCGTTTCAGACTCCCTCTCGGTGTTGCTATTTGTTTCATCAGTGTATTTGTGTGAAAACGGCCTTGACGCAGTGGTAACACCGGATCCCGTCAGATCAACGAAATCGGGTTGGGCTAGCACTTGGATGGGTGACCATCCGGTCTGCCGAGGGCTGTTGGCAAGTGGGATGCACTCAGCCCTTGTGAGGCAAACTGAGGAGCTACTTGATTGAGAATTAGCGGCTCCGGTCTCGTAAACTGACATACGACCGGGAGAGAGGTGTGCTGACCCCTTGCCCATCCACATCCGCATCCAGGGACGCCTGTGAGTTGAGGATGACACGGCGGCCGGTCGGTACCCTTGAGCCTTGGGCCTTCATGGCCTGTTGTGGTGGAGTTTAGTTTAGATTAGTCTATCTGTGTGATTCGAGACTGGAAAACGCAACCAAATGGTACACTTGGCCGACAGTCATTATGTTCCCCTCAGGCAGTATGCGTAGTCTGTGAAGATATCTGAATTCCTCAACTGCCAGTATTCAGTCGAATAGTGTTTAGTGTCAAGTCCTAATAAGTTATCTGTTTATAAACACTAACGTGACTGTCACCTTCATATCGTTAAGTTATAAATATTCAGCACTGAGAACATTTTTAGATACCCTCCAAGAAAATACAATTCAGCTTTTGCTTCGCGGCAACTTCAAATGTATATTCCCGATTCTTTATTTTCTTTCATTTAACAGTTGCAGATTATCGTGTAAATTATTGTTCCGCTTACCCCACTGCTGACAGATCTTTCTCTACTCTTACGTATTTGACATATTTTAACATATTTTTAATCTATCTTTACACGTCTATTACATTTGGACAATTACAAAGTTCCAGTAGATGTATACATTACCGCTCATCCACATTTATCTGACAAACCCACGAACACTTATGAATATGCACGGGCAGGAAGGTCAAACACTGTGACGTAATGAAAAACTGCGGGAGACAACGCTAAAGAGCAGAACGGAAAAAGGTAAGCAGCGAAAGAGTAAGCCTTACTGCTTTTGCCATCCACTGGACATTGAACAACTGATATGGATTAAATGTAGCGTAGGAGTGAGCTTAGGAGAAAATTTAGTAACCTCCGCTTTCTAGTGGTTAAAAACGATAATATCCTTGACTGTCAACATGTCGCAGAAACGTGTAAGGGAAATATATTTGAATCTGTTTAAAAATTAAGCCTTTTCATTGACCATGTCAAAAGGGCAGTGCTAATGACGATTTATGTTTGTAAGCCACTTCTACAAGCGTTTCTCAAGATCAGATTTTTTTGTGACCACGCCCTTCCGTTGCGTTACTCTCTAGCCGGATTTGGCGGCTCCGGACTGATTTCCCCTGCGTAAGTTTCGACAAAACACAGATAAATGATGAAGGGATTCTCGTAGGAGACTAAAATACACCTCCCATATACATACGACAAGATCCAGCAAAACATAAACTGGACATGGAAAGGATGTAATCAAATTAAAAATTCAAACAATAAAGAACGTTTTAACCCCGTGATAACCTGTGTTGACCACAGGGTGATAAGATATAGGATATGACAATGTACATTCCAATACGAATAATGTCGTGTGGCTAGGACCTCCCGTCGGATAGACCGTTCGCCTGGTGCAAGTCTTTAGATTTGACGCCACTTCGGCGACTTGCGCGTCGATGGGGATGAAATGATGATGATTACGACAACACAACACCGAGTCCCTGAGCGGAGAAAATCTCCGACCCAGCCGGGAATCGAACCCGGGCCCTTAGGATTGACATTCTGTCACCCTGACTACTCAGCTACTGGGGGCGGACAAGACTTCAATGACCTCAACAAACCAGGATCTAGCTAGTCAATGCATTTATTACTATATTAAAGAGGAAAAGTGTCAAATAAACTAACAACCAAGACTAAAATTCTAGAGAATGAAGAAACAGTAGATTTACAACAGAGTAGTGACAGAATAACTAGCAGTCTTTTGGGAACAAAAGTTGGTGGGTGTTAATTAGCAAAATCAAACAATGTTTAGAGGAAGCATTTTGCTTGAAGAGTGAAAGAACACTTATATGATTATACAAAGTATGAGTTTGTAGCATGAGCTACATGCCGGAGACTTCTAAGTAAGCTCGCACAAACTTTTTGCGATTCTACGCTGCAAAAGAATATCACCGTTGCCTATGTTCAAATGGTTCAAATGGCTCTGAACAAGGAAGAATTTGAACATAAGACCGTAGCGGTCGCGCGGTTCCGGACTGAAGCGCCTAGAACCGCTCGGTCACAACGGCCGGCCACCATGCGCGTGTCAGTTTTTTCTGCACTGGTAAAACCCATCGTCCACTCATGACCTACTGCTTGAACTGTCAGACACTAATTGATTAGCAAGTCGCAACGCACTCAAGGAACACACAAGCACACTGTAAGCAAACGTAACACCGTACCTAGCAATAATGCAGACTGAGTGGCGCAGATAAGTGTTGGTGTTGGAAGTTTTAAAATACGACATCTCGAAACGACTCTCACTAGAATTCTGCTACAAACACCGTTTACATTTCTCATTTACCCTCATTTTAGTTTGTTGTTGTCAATAGGTACTGTTCCATTTAATAAAGTGTATATTTACACAAAAATAAACTGATATTACTACAGGCTATTTACTGTCTAACAGTACGATCTCTTACTACTAATTCATTAGTGAAAACCGTACATCAATAGCACTTTCCATTTCCGCAATATATGCGGTTCATGTTTTAGGTGCTGCACCTTGTATATTGTAAATAGTGACGGTCTTGACCCAATGACTTTGGGTACTACTTCATGGAGGGCTATTGTGAAATCGTTTACTGGATTCCTTTTGATAAGCAGCGATCGTGTCGGCATCAAGGAATTTAGAAACGAGGCTACATAAATGTGGATGCGTAAAGGTGGAGACTGTAAGGCTGTGAAAGCGATCTTACCCATCAGCGGATGCAAAACAATTGATTAAGATCGTTAAGTATGTGAATTACATTAAGTCTCTCTTTCGGTACTTTTTATGCTGTGTCATCTGATTCGGATAAAACCGTCAACGGCCCCGACTTACGCTTACATTGCCTAACAAGCACCTTACACGAGTACTATGAGATACAAAATATTGTTTTAAGTAATTAGATTTAAAAACAGCCGACCCGTTGCAAAGGGTAAAGTAATCTTTACCTAGGTTTCGATAAGTTTAAACCTATCTTCTTCAGAAGTCGGCCTGAGGAAATGAACATCGTGATTTATATGAAAGGTATACACATTAGTCAACATTAGAGTTTAACATATATTAAGAGAAACTTGTGTTACAGAATATGAGAAGAATTTCTTGTACTTACACTATTATATTAACATGGAGTAATACGTCGTTGCCATTTTTACAAACGTCTCCGTAGCTCCATTAGTCAAAATCAGATATTGCCCTAAGAGTAGGGTTTGTCAGATAAATAAAATTAAGTACATGGAAACTGGAGAGCGCATAAGCAACTGAGTAAAATCGGCCTGCGTGGTAGCACTGCGACCAGGGCAGGTGGCGCTCAGGTCGCGTACTAAGTGCCGATTGGGGTACTGAAGCTACATGTAAAATATAAATGTTAATTACGTCCTTAGATAGAGTGACAGTAAATAAGAGGAAAGCATTTAACATTACCATTATGACAATGTGGGAGCCTTAGAAACAATAACGTAGGAACATATTTCAAAAAAGTAGGTGGCGCATACGCCATGAGTTACATGCAGTGGCATATACAGCCAAAATAAAATTATATTACCATATTAGTGAAGCACATAAAACGTATATAAGTCAAAACTTTAAAATAAACAGTAATGGCGTCTTAAGACATAAATTATGAAAGCTGGTCCACAATCTAGTTAATATATATTCACTGGGATCCGAGGTTTTAGGATAAGCGAGAATTACATGAGGGCCAGTGTAGTGGCAGCCATACATCATAAGTAAATCACATTGCATAAAAGGTAGTGAGCTTAGAGATACAAAAATGCATTATAGTTTCCTGAGGAAATAGACAACTGAGGTTATCAACATTAATGTTATGAAGTAAATAGTACGGGTTTAAAGCCTTCAAAAAATTGTCTACAGGCAAGGTTCAACTGATCATTGAGTATATTACCGTCTTTGAGCGCTAGATGTTTAAAAATAAATAACTCTTCCCACAGATCTAGTCTCCGTCCTTTAACTTGTCTGTGTAGGATAACCGTGTCTTCTAACTGTTTAGGCGTATGGCCGGCTATCAAGAGGTGTTCAGCAAAAGTAGAGTTGTGAACATTAGCTCCTTTTTTACCTAGTAGATGTTCTTTATATCGTGTTTTAACAGCCCTGCCTGTTTGACCAATATAATATGAGGGGCAGTTATTACAGGTTAGTTTGTATACACCTGAGTTAGAAAACCAATCGTTAGCAATTTCTACTGAATGTATAAGATTTCTTTTTAAGCTGTTGTCTGTAGAAAAGGAGACGTTACAGTTATATTTTTTATTTAGAAGACGTTTAATCCTATACGAAATGTTACCCAAGAAAGGGATGGAAATAAATTTTTTAGTTTCTGTGGTATCTGTGGGGAGGTTATTACTCAAAGTCGAACAATTTTGGGAAATTTTCTTATTAAGCAATTGATCGATCATATTCTGGTTATATCCATTATTAACAGCAATCGTTTTGATGACATTCAATTCCTTTTGCTGATCCGCAGGTGATAAAGGCGTGGTTACCATTCGGTGAATGGCGGAATGAAAAAACGCCAGTTTGTGCGCTTTAGGATGAGTTGAGTCAGCAGGAATGACATTATCTGAATATGTTTCCTTGCGGAAGATATTGAAATGAAAGGTATTATCTTGTATAGAAATTGTTAAATCTAGAAAATTAAGCTCACGTTTATCATTTTGAAGTTCTTTTGTGAAGGAAATTTTTTCATGTAAACCATTGAAAGTGTTGAAAAGCTGCTCTAACTCATGGTCAGTGCCATCAAAAGCAATGAAAATGTCGTCCACATAACGTGCATAATAACGGATTTTTTGGTGTAATTCTGAACTAGAATTGAAAAATGCTGTTTCCAGGGCGTTAATGAAAACCTCTGCTAGAATACCGGCGAGGGGGCTGCCCATTGCTAGACCATCTGGCTGTATATACATTTTCCCATTAAATGTGAAATAATTGTATTTTAATATGACCTTAAGCAAACCAATAAGTTCAGCAATCTGAGTTTCACTTAGTTTTTTATGCTTAAAAAGATTTTCTTTTACAAGGTCTATGGTTTCATCGACCGGGACATTTGTATAGAGGCTGACGATGTCGAAGGACACCAGTCTAGTGTCAGGTGTACATTTTACAGATTGAATATTGTTAATTAATTCCTTACTATTTTTTATAGAAAAGTTATTTTCAAATATGAAAGCATCTTTAATTTTAAAATGGAGGCGCCTAGCAAGAGTGTGATGTGGACTCCCTATACCATTCACTACAGGGCGGATCGGATGATTTTGTTTATGCAGTTTAAACTGGCTTCTGAGCACGGGTGGTTTCGGGTTCATATTTATAAGCCCTTTCTTTTGAAACTTATTAAACAGGCTGACGGAATTAGTTAGAGTACGTCGGATTTCATTTTGCAGTTCAGCAGTAGGATCTACGGTAACCTCAGTGATGTCGTTTTCCTCAAAAAACTTTACAGTTTTCTCTATATATTCATTTTTATAAGCCACGACAACGGTGTTACCTTTGTCACTCTTAGTGACTAAGGCGTCGTGTTCTCTAAGTTTATGATTAATGCTTTTTACTATACTATATTCACCCGAATGACTATTAGGAGATAATTTAATTTCTTTTTCTATTATGTTATTACATTCGTAGGCACATTTAACTTGCTCCGTTTTATCTAATTTCAGAGATTCTAAACCGGTTTTCAGATCTCCATTTTAAAATTAAAGATGCTTTCATATTTGAAAATAACTTTTCTATAGAAAATAGTAAGGAATTAATTAACAATATTCAATCTGTAAAATGTACACCTGACACTAGACTGGTGTCCTTCGACATCGTCAGCCTCTATACAAATGTCCCGGTCGATGAAACCATAGACCTTGTAAAAGAAAATCTTTTTAAGCATAAAAAACTAAGTGAAACTCAGATTGCTGAACTTATTGGTTTGCTTAAGGTCATATTAAAATACAATTATTTCACATTTAATGGGAAAATGTATATACAGCCAGATGGTCTAGCAATGGGCAGCCCCCTCGCCGGTATTCTAGCAGAGGTTTTCATTAACGCCCTGGAAACAGCATTTTTCAATTCTAGTTCAGAATTACACCAAAAAATCCGTTATTATGCACGTTATGTGGACGACATTTTCATTGCTTTTGATGGCACTGACCATGAGTTAGAGCAGCTTTTCAACACTTTCAATGGTTTACATGAAAAAATTTCCTTCACAAAAGAACTTCAAAATGATAAACGTGAGCTTAATTTTCTAGATTTAACAATTTCTATACAAGATAATACCTTTCATTTCAATATCTTCCGCAAGGAAACATATTCAGATAATGTCATTCCTGCTGACTCAACTCATCCTAAAGCGCACAAACTGGCGTTTTTTCATTCCGCCATTCACCGAATGGTAACCACGCCTTTATCACCTGCGGATCAGCAAAAGGAATTGAATGTCATCAAAACGATTGCTGTTAATAATGGATATAACCAGAATATGATCGATCAATTGCTTAATAAGAAAATTTCCCAAAATTGTTCGACTTTGAGTAATAACCTCCCCACAGATACCACAGAAACTAAAAAATTTATTTCCATCCCTTTCTTGGGTAACATTTCGTATAGAATTAAACGTCTTCTAAATAAAAAATATAACTGTAACGTCTCCTTTTCTACAGACAACAGCTTAAAAAGAAATCTTATACATTCAGTAGAAATTGCTAACGATTGGTTTTCTAACTCAGGTGTATACAAACTAACCTGTAATAACTGCCCCTCATATTATATTGGTCAAACAGGCAGGGCTGTTAAAACACGATATAAAGAACATCTACTAGGTAAAAAAGGAGCTAATGTTCACAACTCTACTTTTGCTGAACACCTCTTGATAGCCGGCCATACGCCTAAACAGTTAGAAGACACGGTTATCCTACACAGACAAGTTAAAGGACGGAGACTAGATCTGTGGGAAGAGTTATTTATTTTTAAACATCTAGCGCTCAAAGACGGTAATATACTCAATGATCAGTTGAACCTTGCCTGTAGACAATTTTTTGAAGGCTTTAAACCCGTACTATTTACTTCATAACATTAATGTTGATAACCTCAGTTGTCTATTTCCTCAGGAAACTATAATGCATTTTTGTATCTCTAAGCTCACTACCTTTTATGCAATGTGATTTACTTATGATGTATGGCTGCCACTACACTGGCCCTCATGTAATTCTCGCTTATCCTAAAACCTCGGATCCCAGTGAATATATATTAACTAGATTGTGGACCAGCTTTCATAATTTATGTCTTAAGACGCCATTACTGTTTATTTTAAAGTTTTCACTTATATACGTTTCATGTGCTTCACTAATATGGTAATATAATTTTATTTTGGCTGTATATGCCACTGCATGTAACTCATGGCGTATGCGCCACCTACTTTTTTGAAATATGTTCCTACGTTATTGTTTCTAAGGCTCCCACATTGTCATAATGGTAATGTTAAATGCTTTCCTCTTATTTACTGTCACTCTATCTAAGGACGTAATTAACATTTATATTTTACATGTGGCTTCAGTACCCCAATCGGCACTTAGTACGCGACCTGAGCGCCACCTGCCCTGGTCGCAGTGCTACCACGCAGGCCGATTTTACTCAGTTGCTTATGCGCTCTCCAGTTTCCATGTACTTAATTTTATTTATCTGACAAACCCTACTCTTAGGGCAATATCTGATTTTGACTAATGGAGCTACGGAGACGTTTGTAAAAATGGCAACGACGTATTACTCCATGTTAATATAATAGTGTAAGTACAAGAAATTCTTCTCATATTCTGTAACACAAGTTTCTCTTAATATATGTTAAACTCTAATCTTGACTTATTACCCTTCCTTCCAACTATAACCCGGCCTTGTTCCCCCCCCCCCTCCCCAGGGCCCCCTTCTCCTCTTTCCTCCTTCTCCCAGAGCGGATTTTCCTCCATCCCCCCCTCCCCTGAGACCCTGCACCCCATACTTGCCTCTCTCCTTCCCACATCCCTCGCTACCTGGCCCTCTTCCGAGCGCCCCCCATTCCCCTCCCCCATCTCTTCCCCTCCCTCCCTTCTTCAGGTCTCCCTCATCTCCTTGAACCTGGCAGATCCTCTGTATTGATCATCATCAGTGTGCCACGTCAGTGTTGTGTTTCGTGCTGTTTCTCGTGTGCGTCAAGAGGTGTGATTTTAATTGTGTACTGCCTTGAGGTTCTCCGTCAGTGTTACGTTGTGTTCTATGCCATCCATCAACACCTTTATGGTCCAGTCATACTGTGCCTTGTGTTCTTTTAATCGTCGCAGTGTGTGGCTTTTTGTGTGTGCTACTTTTAAACAGTTTTTTATCTCCATTTTACAGTCACCCCGTTTTTTTGTATATTGCCTTCTATGATGTTCTCCCTTTTTTTATATATATGTTCGCCTTCTTCTCTCCTTTGCTGTTTTTAAATGTCTTCTATTGTTTTGTTCTATGTCTTTAGGCTGAAGATCAGCGCATATGCAGCTGCCAGCCCGCCCCGATGGGGAATTGAAATACAATAAAGAAAAAAAAAAAAAAAAAACTTGACTTATGTGTATACCTTTCATATAAATCACGATGTTCATTTCCTCAGGCCGACTTCTGAAGAAGATAGGTTTAAACTTATCGAAACCTAGGTAAAGATTACTTTATCCTTTGCAACGGGTCGGCTGTTTTTAAATCTAATTACGTGGAACCGTTGCTGTTATGCAGCTATGTTTAAAATATTGTTTTAAGATTACACACCTCACTCTTATATGATAACCTTGTAGACTCATATGGGAGGATAACTGAAGTTGTGATATCAAATAGTGGGCCTTGGAGGATGAGGAAAGCAATGCTGCGCGTTAAGTTCGTTTGAGAGGGAACGGAATATTACAGAGGCATCTTTCCATGATTACTGTTGATTTTATATGTGAAAGAGGAGGCTGGGTGGATCGGGCAATGATAACACTCTCTGCTGTACTGAAAATTATAGTGCACATCTGAAACGAAAAAAAAAAATTAATTACATATCAATGCAATTTCTACTGTCATCGTAACATTCTGATATACATACTTCAGCTAAATTCGTTTGCACACTATGCTCTGCCTCCCTGTTAACATTCATAAATTTCAATATAAAAGGTGAAATAAGAAACTGGACGAGAATTACATATACTAAGTGATCATAAGGATTCGGACATACCCAAAACATGCGTTTTTCATACCAGGTGCATTGTGCTGCCACCTACTGCCAGGTACTCCGTACCAGTGACCTCAGTAGTCATCAGACATCGTGAGAGAGTAGAATGGGACGCTCCTTGGAACTCACGGACTCCGAACGTGGTCAGGTGATTGGGTGTAACTTGTGTCATGTGCCTGTACGCGAGATTTCCACACTCCTAAACATCCCTAGGTCCACTTTTTCCGATGTGATAGTGAAGTGGAAACGTGAAGGAACACGTAGAGCACAAAAGCTTACAAGCGGACCTCGTCGGTTGAGTGACAAAGACTGCCGATAGTTGAAGAGGGTCGTAATATGTAAGAGGCAGACATCTATCCAAACTATCACACAGGAATTCCAAAGTGCATCAGGATCCACTGCAAGTATTATGACAGTTATGCGGGATGTGAGCAAACTTGGATTTCATGGTCGAGCGGCAGCTCATAAGCCACACATCACGGCAGTAAATGCAAAACGACTTGGTGTAAGGAGGGTAAACATTGGATAATCGAACAGTGGAAAAACATTGTGTGGAGTGGCGAATCATGGTACACAATGTGGCTATCCGGTGGTAGGGCGTGGGTATGGCGAATGCCCGGTGGGCGTCATCTACCAGCGTGTGTAGTGCCAACAGTAAAATTCGGAGGCCGTGGTGTCACAGTGTGGTCGCGTTTTTCATGGAGGGGGCTTGTACTCCTTGTTGTTTTGCGTGGCACTGTCACAGCACAGGCCTACATTGATGTTTTAAGCACCTTCTAGCTTCCCACTGTCGAAGAGCAATTCGGGGATGGCGATTCCATCTTTCAACATGATCGAGCACCTGTTCATAATGCCTGTGGCGGAGTGGTTACACGATAATTACATCCCTGTAATGGACTGGTCTGCACGGAGTTCTGACCTGAATCCTATAGAACACCTTTGGGATGTTTTTTAACGCCGAATTCATGCCAGGCCTCACCGGTCGACATCGATACCTCTCCTTAGTGCAGCTCTCTGAAGAATGGGCTGCCATTCCCCAAGAAACCTTCCAGCACCTGACTGAACGTATGCCTGCAAGAGTGGAACCTGTCATCACGGCTAAAGGTAGACCAACACCATATTGAATTCCAGCATTACCGATTGAGGGCGCCACGAACTTGTAAGTTATTTTCAGCCAGGTGTCCGGACACTTTTGATAAGATAGTGTAAGTGCAAACGAGAAAATTTGTGTTAACATGCAGATACATTCGAGGTGCGTAGGGTAAGAACACAGACATCAGGTAATTCCGTTATTTTCTATTGTATGTATAATAGTTATTAATACGAAGCAAAACCGTTTTAGGTAATTTAAGGAATACCGTCAAATGCCAATAGGTCAGCCATAAAAAATGGTGAAGCGAGAGTAGGATTCGCGCATTGAGGCTTCAGTACAAGTTTAGTTGTATATATAGGTAGTTAATCCATCCCAGTAAACCAAAATCTCGACGATTTTAGACTATTATCGATATCGATTATCATATTGATCGGTCCTGGGAATTACAACACTGTATCAAAATCTCTGCACTATTTCCTGAGACTAGCACGGACATAGAAAAAGAAGCGAGAAAGGGACTTCAATTTATATGTTTATAACGAGAAGATTTAATAAAATATTTATTATCTTACCACATTATGACTACCAGTTATGTTTTATGTTTGTATGCAATAATATTTTATATTGCGCTTTCAACAGATAATGAATACAATGAAAGATCTAATGAGAAAAAGATATTTTTTATTTGATATACTTAAAAATTTACAATTTCCTGACTTTTTTTCCTTTATTGAACTGCGAGACTTTGCTCCTTGCCAAGTTTCATGATTCTAGGTTTTTATGAGTGAGTTTGCGAGTATGGAAATATATGACATGAATGGCTGTATTTTTTTTTATTACTTCGAAGCTGAAAAGTTGTACACCGCCAAGGGATAGTAGACCTTAGTACGTGACAAATTTAAAATTTATACGCCTGTCCGTTTCTGAGAAAAAGGGATCTTGAAAGTTGGCCATACCGACAGACAACCAGACAACAAATCGGTCGCATAAAGGTTCCATTTATACCAAATAAAACACAGAACCCCAAAAATGAACTCAGTTATCATTTATCGTGTTAGTAATAGAAACTTTGACAAGATTTGACTATACATAATGACGAAACCATAAACCCTGCTGAAACTGTATCGAACTAGTTTATTTCCTTAGAAGTAATTGTACTTTCATTACTCACTTTTATCGTTCGTAGCGTTTTCTTTTGCTAAATTGGAAACAATACCCTTTCAAAAAGGAAATCTTGCCTATCGAGTCTCTGCTCGTATTTGATAAACTTAGAATATTCCTCTCATAATAACGAAGCTTCTGTTCACTATCCCGTTTCGGTCCTTTTAATGAACTGTTTTGAATTTTTTTCAATGAGTACCCTAATCATATAAGATTCATTTGACGAAGGAACTCTTGCGAGTTTTGACATTTGACATTTTTTTATTTGGATTACGACCAGCGAAAACAGAGGCGTTAATTCGGAAAATCATTTCCCAGATATTGCGTCCACCTTAAAATAATGTTCATTGTCTCTTCACCGAAAAGGGAGTGCCACTGTTCCAGGGCAAAGCTCTTGCAACTTCTTTGACTCTTTTGTTTAGCGTAAATATAGAAAACTGTAACTAGTCACCTTTTTTGAAATAGTTTTTTTTATTCCATGAAGCGGTTTTCGACCGTGTTTAGGCTCATCTTCAGATGATGTACAGGAGGTTGGAGACATAGCTGATTCAAAGCGTAATGCTGGGTGTTGGCTCTGTGACAGGAAGATGGAACATGCTTTAATGCAACGCCGTGAGCGTTGTTTATATGCCTATTTGGATCCAGAATTTAATTTTCTACTTACTGCGACAGTATGGGCGGATTTTATTGTTAATATCCTTCTCTCTGCTTCCATTGTAATGGACTGTTTGTACCAAATCACTCACTTTTATAAAATATGCATGCATATATATTATATTAACGAAACTTTGCCAGCATCCAGCGTGTGCTGCAAAACTGTTACTTGGTACAAAGACCTCCACAAACTGATATGGCATAAGCCTACTTTGCTCAGAGATATAATTTAGTTTTGTAGGCCTGTGTCTTATCTTGGAGTAAAGATCTTTGTGGATGCTGACAAAGTTTTGTTAACACAGTGTATATGCAAATACATTCTGTAAAAGTGAGTGACGTAGTACCAACTGTCTATCACATTGGAAGCAGACAGAAGGATATTATCATAAAAAGCAGCCCATACTGTCGTACAAAACAAAATTGTAGATTCGAAGCAGCGTATAAAGGACACTCATGACGATGCATTAAAGCGTATTCCTTCTCCTTGTCACATTACGCTTTGAAATAGCTTTGTAATCTACTGTACACCTTTGAAGTTTTGCCTGAAAAGGTTCGAAAACCGGTTCATGGAATAAGTAACTTCTTCAGAAAAGATGGCCAGTTGCAGTTCTTTGTATTTACATTTAATAAATATCCGTAAATTTTTTGTTCAGTTCCTAACCTAAGGGCAGGTTAGGAACTAAACCAAAAATTTACGGATATTTAAGAAACCGTGACAGTTTATTAAATTTAAGTACAAAGAACTGCATTATCGGTTCCATGGTATAGAGACTAATATAGCTGGCTACGGATGCAGAGATAAGGTGTTCGATTTCCAGTGATAGTGTATTTTCTGAGTAGGTAAGCATGAGATACGACTCTCTCAGCATCGTGATTTCCATGAGAATCTAGTTGAGTGAATGGAAAGCGATAATGATACACAACACGTCGAATTTTAGATGATCAGCATGCGTCAAAGGCTCGCAGCACAAGAGGAGTACCAGGACATTTATTTATCATTGACACAAAAATAGCATATGTAGTTACTTGCTATTATTTGAACTATGCTAGGGGCAATCACACATCCAGCTGTGGAAGAAGTGCATTACAAGAGGTTTTAAGGTATGTGCAGTGACTAGAAACTGGCTTGCTGCCATGAGTAGTTACTTAAATCTCTAATCTATGAAGCTATGCTCAAAAATATTAATTTTAATGCCCTTGTATTCAGCTGGAAAAGCGACTTCGACACAATTAATTAAAGGAACTGTCAGACACGAAAGTATGTGCAATGGTAAATCAATTTGCATAGCTACATACTTGTGCATCAACAGTAGTTAACTACTCATCAAATACTAGCAAAACCTTGTAATGTGCTTCCTTTCAGGTTGCTGAGGAAAGTAATGTTATGAGGATGTTTCCTCTTGACTGCCATTACTGAACTTGTACCGGAAAGGATTTATCACTGAAACATTTCATCAGACCAATAGGGTTATGACACAATTCCAAAGCAAAACGCCACACATACTATTCAGAATAGGAGATTCCTTGCTACCTTGTACTCCGCAAAATATCTCACTATTGTACGATGAAACACACTGTGTAATCTGCCATAGCAATCTGCATTCCGAAACAATATTCAAAACATACCTTGATGCACCAGTAAATTATTCACGCCTAGAGCGGGATGTTCACTATTAATGAAGTGAAATAGCTGTGTACCATTGAAGTATTGAACTGAAATAGCTGTGTACCATTGAAGTATCTGATTGTTCACACACTGACCTACTGGTGGAAAAATGATTTTAGCAATGTGTTTTAACATGAAGACGGCACATCAGCATGTAGCTGTCTTATGTTTAAGAGTAGCTGATTTACTTGCGAACAGCAACAGACTATAATTAACAGCCACATTGTTCTCAAACTGTGCTGTTGTATAATAAAAACCAAACTGATTCTTAGTTCACATAACATGAATGGAAGTTCTAGTAGAAAGCATGAAAATATATATTCTCTAGATACGACTTCCAGGAAGATAATAAACTATGAGTTACGTCGAGACTACTTACAGCATCCAAAACGTTTTAGAAACCACAAAAACTTCTTTGGAAACATGATAGACATAGTTTTAGAGAAGAAAGGGATAAGCCAAAGAAGAATGGAGAAATAAATGCTAGAGATAACGTAAACAAATTGAAGCTTTGAAAATACGGGTGTTAAAATTAAGTTTAAGAAGAAATTGATGTTCCTTTAACAAGAGGACACGAACATTTCAAGAAGAATTTCTTTTATTTGTTATTCTTTTGTTCAACGAATCAAAATAGAGAACTACAAATTACTTATTTACGCAGAAGACTGTTTTATCTACAAGACAAATAATTATTTCACTTCGTCACGTCATTATTTATAGAACAGAAGAAAATTCAGTTTCAATTAGCGGCGTCGCATATTACCCCACCGCTTCTGACCCAAGGCCCAAACTTGCAACATGTGGAAAACTGAAAGTGCTGAAGAACTTAAAAAAATAAAAATAAGAAATGAAGACTAGGATGATCTCTTAAAAGCATATAAAACTATACTGGGAGAGGAAATAAGTGTAACTTGTTATTGTTGGAAAAAAAAATGAAAAAGTGGTAGCACACTGGTTTCGTAAATCGGTGATCGTGAGTTAGACCCTCACAAGAGGCATTCGTTTTCTTACCACTGATTTAAAGGGAAGTTCTACAGTCTATGACGAATATTCGACCTACTCTGAGAGGTTTTCTGAAGGCGTGGGTGGAGTAGAGTTTTGCGTACATTTTGTGGTATAATACCACTCTTAATGACGATATTTGTTTGTGTGCCTCGCTACAGCCTGGGCTCGTGTTTTTGATGTGAAGAGGTGAAAGCAGAGGCTCTCATTCAGAGAGATCTCTGCAACCGGTACAGAAGCTGCATTTGTAAAGAAACCAGGAAAAGGTAAAAGTCAAGGCCTCTGTGGTGCAATCGGCACGTGTGTTTGGCTGTTAACCGAAAATTTGGTGATTCGAGACTACGTGGTAGCGAATTTGTTCCAGTCACTACACAGATGACGGCAAATGTCTCCTGTACCAGAGACACATAGTTACTGTCAAGATTTGGCTCTGTTTAAATGATGGCACACCGCCTTATGCACATCATTGAGCTTGTCTCTGTAGATGTAAATTAAAAAGCCGAGTGCCGGGAGTGATTATTTCTTGTTAGTGAATGGGTCCTCCGGATGGCAGTGCAAAAGGAGTAAATACTGTCCAAATGATAGTATGGTTAAAATGTGCCCATACATATATGTTCTGCTGTTTTCCTGTTTATGCTTCGAGTGTGACATTGCAGCAGAGCGAATCCAACAAAATATGACGTATTATTTACATTTGATTTCAGCATAGAGAAAACGATACGATTTAATACATAATAATAGACTGAATAGATACTACTCCATCCCATAAATCAGCTAGCAGATTATAAAAACGAGCGACCAATACCCTTCCTGACACCACGCACATGAATACGACTTTATTTTACAACTCACTGCTATTTCTAGATGCAGAACGATTGCAAAATAACTGTGTGAATACTTATATCACACGACTGATATGACCTATAGTAATTGGAAGGATGTCATCCACAATCTCTAGCAATGCAGACCTCCGAGCCGCCTCGCGCCGGCTCCTGAAAACACTGTACAATGCAGTGGAACTGACATTCAAATCTACATGGCCTCGTGACCATGGCCACCGCCAGTGTTTCTAATTGGATGACGGTCCAAGCAGCACACCGAAGATGCAAGCATGCTCCATTGGTGCCACAAAGACGTAATTAAAAGAGTTTACACGACTAATCGAGGCTGACCGTTGGATTTCCTTGCTGAATCTAGCAAGGATTATTTTGCGAGTTTAAAAAATAAAACGAAAAAAATGGGAAAATGAATATGGAGTTTAAAAAGCAACTTTCAAGATACAAAACATTCCTTTTGGGCATTACAGTTTACAGATGATAAGTTTCGTTTCCTCCCTCTTTGTACACATCAGAAATGGTCTCCAGATATCGAAATTGTTCTTGAAGCTATATACAAAGTGCAGTCAGTATTTAAATAAGGTACCGCAATAGTTAATTTCGATCGCTGAAAATAACTCCGCAAGAGACAGTATACGAAATTTCGTTACAACTCTGATTTTTGTGGTTGTTTTTATGATTTTGTTTCATATCGTTTTCTTCTATGTCTGCTCACTTTCGTTACACGGGTATTTATTTGCCTTAATTATTTCCCCTATTTATCATAGCAGGACCTGTGTTACATTTTTGTTTATTTCAAAAATAAATCATCGATTAGTAGTCTTGCCGTTTCTTACGAAGTTTCAATTCATTCTGTCAAAACACAATGCCTCATGATGTCATGATTGCAAACCGTTTAGGAAACCTTAAAAAAATACAAAGTTATAATTAGGCTCCATACAACAACCTTGACAAGGAGTAGCCAACATAAATTTTCTGCAAACTTTCCTTAGTTGCGTACGTAATGTATTTCCCTTGTTATTTTATTATTGGTGATAGATTTGCTACGGTGGGCTTACACATAAAAGCCAATAATTTCAAGATTTGATATTTTCATGTTTAAATTTGCATATATGTAGTTAAGCTGGTGTGTTACAATTATAGATTGATGTATACTGTCAATATGAATGTGTGCTGATCAGTATTAAGTGGTAACTTTTGTTTTGTATTTCCTTTAGTTATTAAATCCCAGAAATATGGTTGTGTGATGAAGAAGCAGAAAATCTACGATGAAGCAATAATAGTAATAAAGAAGTATCGTCCGAGCATAGCAAAAGCGTCCTACCAAAGTTACTCAGAAAACGTAGAATGGTTACATTCAGACTCCATGTAGCGGCTCATTCGTTCTCTATAATCAGTAACGTCTACAACATGCCCGCAGTTTGCTTTGTGGATTTCTTAATTTCTTGCATGAACTGTGAACACGAGATCAACGATAGGATGTCACGTATAATGTTGTGTTTACATTGATTAGACCATATGACATTTATTACAGACAAGTGTCAGTTTTATGAGAAAGATATTATGAACATGAATACTCTCTGAAAGTGTTGCTTAGTACTCAAAAATTGAGCTAACGCACTGTTAAGCATTGGGACGACTTTCTATCGTTGGGGGTGTAATGAAATATAAGTACCAAGATCCGACTGAGTAGCCTCTGTACAAATAAAAAAATGTCGGTTTACAAAGTTTTGCATGTTATAACGATGTCTAGATTGATTAGATTATCAGTAGGGGATATCATACTAAGAGGGACTACTTAAGGCGGTGCCAATATACAAATGTTAACGTCTGGAGTGACTATGTGGGTGAATGACGCAAGGCTATGGTGATTATTTTCATTTTAAACATTCTTAATAAAATTTGCTTGGTGTAGGAAGTAACAAAATACCGGCTAACAGAGAAAAAGAATTGGTAGAGCAGGAGAGTACAGCTTGATGGAAGGCGAATTAGGCTTCGGATTAGTCGCTAAAGAGGAAATGCACATCAATCTCCTGTGTAACAAAACGTTCATTGTTTTCCACATTACTCTCGCTCATACGCACAACCGTCGTTCCATGGTTAACTGGGTTAGAGTCTGACTACAAAACCAAAGGTCTGTTATTCAGACCTCGGTCGGTCCATTGATTTTTCTGGCCGTTACTGCTTTTTTCTCCTATTGCTCTGATTTATATAATATGGAAAAAAATCCTTGCTCGATTCATCGTTCCTGTTGACAACGATAGTGCCCTCATTACTCTTCACCCTCAAGCTTCCATTCAGTAGTGCTGGTTTCCGTGTCGAGTTAGCTTTTCTGGCTGTGTTAATTGCACGTTAACAATGACAAACAGTGGTACAGATCAGTTTACTGGTGAAGAATTGGCCGATATTCACTTCGAGTATGAAATCACTGAACAGGATGGAAGAGATGTTTAACGACTCTACCCTGAGGTGTTCTGCAGCGATGGCAACCATATCACAATACAAGATCATATACGACAGTCGATGGTGCATCGCTATACACTATGTCGCGATCGTGGTGGACGACTTTATGGATGATACCTGTGAGGATACTGTACACTAACAGAAAGTAAGGAACACACGTTGATAAAAGTGTACTTATATATGACGGTAGTATCTGTTCCCGAAAGAACAGTTACCGTGGATGACCATGCAGCTTTGCTGGAAATTAAATGATAATTAAATGGACACCCTAGCTGCAAACAGGCGTTGATGTACTTCATTGCGGACATGTTGAAAATGTGTGCCCCGACCGGGACTCGAACCCGGGATCTCCTGCTTACATGCCAGACGCTCTATCCATATGAGCCACCGCGGAAACAAAGGATAGTGCGTCTGCAGGGACTCATCCCTTGCACGCTCCTCGTGAGATCCACATTCCCAACATGTCCACACCACTACATTCGTAGTGCGCCTAATAGATGTTTGCCCATCATACTCATTACTCGTGGCAGATTAATCTACCAAGTCCCGTACGAGTTCGGGCATAGCGTGTGCGTTCGCACAAGAAGGTCAATGGCCGGGAAGCCATATTTTAACTATATATGACGGTAGTATCTGTTCCCGAAAGAACAGTTACCGTGGATGACCATGCAGCTATTAGGCGCACTACGAATGTAGTGGTGTGGACATGTTGGGAATGTGGATCTCACGGGGAGCGTGCAAGGGATGAGTCCCTGCAGACGCACTGTCCTCTGTGCCCGCGGTGGCTCAGATGGATAGAGCGTCTGCCATGTAATCAGGAGATCCCGGGTTCGAGCACACATTTTCAACATGTCCCCAATGAAGTAAAAGTGTACTTGTTTTGTCAGGAGACTGTTACATTAGTATAAGTGTAGTATACATTCACTGATTACATGTTACAGACTTATTCACTGTTTTGAAGATATTTTCACAGAAATAGAAAGGTAGTAGCAGCAACAGAGTGAATGAATTATAATTACGTTTTTACTTTGTAACGGTGTACCAGAAACCAAGAGTCCCTGCTGCGAAAATACGCAGAAAGTTTTCTTGAACGATCTCCAAAATTTTGATTGTGGGGTTTAGGTTGGCTGGGTATTCAACGTCCATCCAACAACTTCCGGGAGTAATTTTATTCCTGGCGCATAAGCGACGTCAACGCGGTAATTACTGTGGCAAATTGAACAAACTACTGTAAACATCAGATGTGCGTTCGGTCAGCCACTTGTGAGCAGAAGTGTTAAATAGTGGACGTGCGGATGTTGTGTGAGAACATTGTAGTCTCACAAATTGCAATGGAACAACATCTCTTGTGTTCAAAACATTCTCCATAATGTTTTGAAGAAGAATATAAAACTGTGTGCAAAACTTATCCTGCTCACCTTCAATCCCGAGTAAAAACAACAACGCGTGGTCGTGCCATAAATTGATTGAAATGCAAAAGGTGAACAATTTTTTCTGGAAAAATCGTAACGTGTGACGCGAGTTGGTGACATCAATACAAACCTGCTGCGAAACAACAGAATGGAAAAATTAACATGGACGACAACGATTTAACGACATAACTGATACTCAAGCCAATGTGTTGCGTGAGTTGAACAACATCCGAAAGAAGGAGTTTCACATGATTTGTATGAAGGTGCTGGTTTACTCAAGGGAGGGATGGGAGAGGGGGCGAGACTTTGGAGAACACCTCGAGCGTTAAAACAACCATTTTTACATTTTTCTGTTTTTATTAAGCCAGCTTCTAAACCTTTAGGCCTGTTAGCGTAAATAACCTCTGAGATGAATTGTAATCTTGTCTCACACAGTGTACATATATCATATTTTTACTGACATATAACAAAAGTGTAATTTCCGTAGTGACGAGATAAGATGCGAAGTATATCTTTCACGCAGTTCCGTATGAGTGCTCTGTCAGTAAGTTTGCTCCATTACTCCGTCTTGAAGTCAACTTTGGTTAGACAGTGAGTATTTTGTGTTACGTGGAGGCTTTGATAAGCACATGAAGGATGTCCGCGACGGTCACTTGATCTCACGGCATCTCACATTTTTCACCTCCGCTTTCGGCGAGGAGACGCATCGTCTCCGGCAGGTCGCTGGACACTGGCCTCAGAAAACGACCGACAACCTGTTCCACATCAGGGGGCGCCCACGCTTCTCCATCCCGCGATGGCCTCAGGAGGAGCAACCTGCAGCACTGCCACTCCATCGTCTTGCATATGGATTTAAGGGGTGCGTCGCATCACACAGCCGGAAGTAATTTGAAGTGTCTTCTCAGTAACACCATCAAAAATACCAGAGTAATACCTGCTATTACACTCCTGGAAATGGAAAAAAGAACACATTGACACCGGTGTGTCAGACCCACCATACTTGCTCTGGACACTGCGAGAGGGCTGTACAAGCAATGATCACACGCACGGCACAGCGGACACACCAGGAACCGCGGTGTTGGCCGTCGAATGGCGCTAGCTGCACAGCATTTGTGCACCGCCGCCGTCAGTGTCAGCCAGTTTGCCGTGGCATACGGAGCTCCATCGCAGTCTTTATGATAGACATCTCAGGTGCCTTCGACAACCTCTGGTGGCCGGCCTTGTTCAAGAGGCTCAGACACCTGCAGGTACCGGAGTCTCTGTATAATAGTTTCATGGACTACTGCAGAGACAGAACGGTCGTTTGGCAAATGGACAACCAGAAAGTGATTAAACGAATTACAAAAGGCTGTCCACAAGGGTCGATCTGCGGCCCCATCTTCTGGGACATAGTTATAGAACCGCTCCTACAGTTACTAGAGGAGCACATCTTGACAGATGGAGCTGTCGCTTATGCTGATGATCTACTCGTCGTAGTTTCAGCAAATAACCGTGCCCAGCTAGAAGAAAGAGCCAATGGAACACTTAGGACAATAACCCAATGGTGCACAGATAATAAATTAAAGATAGCAGGAAACAAAACAACTTATACATTGCTAAAGGGTATCCTGCGCAGGAACCCAATAGTCAAAATTGGGGACACAAACATAAAAAGACTAGCAGTCACACGCTATCTAGGAGTATACATTGATGAACGATTGAACTTCCACGAACACATGCGAATATGCACAAACAAAGCAGAAAAGATACTACACAAACTGGCTAGGCTAAATTCGGAGCAATTCAGACTACCCCTGTCAGTGACACGAACATACCATTGCGCTCTCTTCGAGTCAGTACTATGCTTTGCTGCCAGTACGTGGGCCCACAGGTTAAATCTCTCAACCAACAGAACCATTGTACGTCGAGGCCAAAGAAGTGTTCTACTTCGACTAACAGGGGCATTCAATACAACATCAAATGACGCACTATGTGTCGTCATGGGAATTTTCCCCATAGATATCACCATCAGGTACCGCGCAGCAATGTACTGGCTTAGGATGGGGAGAATAGACCAGGTTCGGCAGATCACTGGTGTACCGATTGAGACAACACGCCAACTCAGAGCATGGCGAGTGGATACCTGGCAGAGCGAGTGGGCCAACAGCGATAAGGGCCGCCGTGTCTACAACTTCTTCCCTGACATCCGGGAAAGACTAAAACTAAAACATATTGATCCCAGCCGCGGTATGGTACATTTCATCACAGGACATGGCCCTTATCCCACGCACCTGTACCGCGTGAGTCTGCAGCAGACTAATAGATGCACATGCGGGGAAGAAGGTTCCCCTGAACATACTGTCTTCTTCTGCGGACAACGCACGAACACAAGACACACAGTACACATAAATCGCCTGAACACACAGAACGAACTACGTGCCATAATACGCGACCCGGAAAGGTGGACTGAACTCAACAAACTAACGGACGAAATCTCGAAGATCCAACAAATAGAATACTTGCGCAACAGACCCTACCGAAGGCAAGTCGGTCCAAACAGACGTCACGATGCCCAGGGGGATACAGATATGATTAGCACCACGAGTGATGAAGAAGAAACAGATACAGACCAGGGCACCAACACAGATATTGAAGCGTCCAGCGCGGATGATCCATAGTGTCAACCAAGTCAAATTCAAAGAACAGAGTGGAACAACCGACAAGAGGTGCACAAGTCACACACAATCCTAAAAACAGATTGCACCGTATATATAAATACTTTACAGCATCTCCATGTCCAATAAGAGCTTAAAGCTAGGTACCTCTTCAAGGGACCTACACCTACCGTTAAGAGGCAGCGTACAGTCTGTATGGAAGGATCTTAATTGTGGTCCCTCTCTTTTGAGCCCAACCCGACGGATACCTATGGTAGATCGGGGAAAACCACCGCTCAGGCTGTGTTGCTGGCGGGGCCGGAAGGTGCTAACTGCCACACCACGTATCATTGTAAGTCTCATTGGCTCAGTGTGAACTGTTTGTACAACCAACCTACACAGCCTATACCTCAACCTCCACTATACTAAGAACCTCTCATCTGAAGCTTAAAGTTGGGCACCTCTTCAAGGGACCTACGCCCCCCTGGTAAGAGGCGGCGCACGTCCTGGATGGAAGGATCTTAATTGTGGTTCCTCTCTTTTGAGCCCAACCCGACGGATACCTATGGTAGATCGGGGAAAACCACCGTTCAGGTCGTGTTGTCGACGGGGCCGGGAGGTGCTTGCGCCTGATGTA
The DNA here is from genome assembly GCF_021461385.2 of Schistocerca piceifrons. NCBI lineage: Eukaryota > Metazoa > Arthropoda > Insecta > Orthoptera > Acrididae > Schistocerca > Schistocerca piceifrons. The sequence continues at coordinate 316,431,890 of NC_060142.1, read as the reverse complement.
CTCTACTAGGAGCCTTGCAGGCTCAACACAAACCGTTAGCGTCATTACCTTATTACTTTTACCACGAGTACCCTTTCATTAGCAACTTTGAGCCAAGCACAAAATCAGTTACCTCTCTATTGTATATCGTAAATAGTTTAGCAGGCTGGACATGGAGGTCTTAGTCTTAGTTTCTAGCTTTAACGTACCCTAATCTCTTCTAGTTAAGGTAGTTTTTAGGATGGTAGATGTTAAAGGCATGGTGAGCAACGGCCAGCGTCTTGATGGTCATTCCAAGACCCGGGCCGCAGCCCACAACCAGGTGACGGGCCATATTATACATATAACTTCTCTATTCAGTTCTCTTCCTTCCTTCTTTCTAAATATTTAATTTCGTTTTGTTTATTAATATCTTACTTGATTTTGTATTAGTTATAAGTTTTTCTAATGCTGCACAAAAAAAAAGATAACAAATGGATCTAAACAGAGCCCGCCTCCACGTGGCGGGACACGGGCAACGGTGTGAGTGGGGACGGGAGCCGGTGTGGTGTTACTTTAAGTCACTGCGGACCCCGGACCCAGTCACAGCGGCTAAGTGGCAATATACGACCCACCATAAGAAATTAGACGGTGGGTCATAAAATATAAGCAGCTAGTGAAAAAAAAAAAAAAAAAAAAAAAAAAAAAAAAAAAAAAAAAAAAAAAAAAAGTCTTTAACACTGGTAGCATGCCGCGACAGCGTGGACGTGAACCGTATGTGCAGTTGACTTACTTTGAGCGAGGGCGTATAGTGGGCATGCGGGAGGCCGGGTGGACGTACCGCCGAATTGCTCAACACGTGGGACGTGAGGTCTCCACAGTACATCGATGTTGTCGCCAGTGGTCGGCGGAAGGTGCACGTGCCCGTCGACCTGGGACCGGACCGCAGCGACGCACGGATGCACTCCAACACCGTAGGATCCTACGCAGTGCCGTAGGGGACCGCACCGCCACTTCCCAGCAAATTACGGACACTGTTGCTCCTGGGGTATCGGCGAGGACCATTCGCAACCGTCTCCATGAAGCTGGGCTACGGTCCCGCACACCGTTAGGCCGTCTTCCGCTCACGCCCCAACATCGTGCAGCCCGCCTCCAGTGGTGTCGCGACAGGCGTGAATGGAGGGACGAATGGAGACGTGTCGTCTTCAGCGATGAGAGTCGCTTCTGCCTTGGTGCCAATGATGGTCGTATGCGTGTTTGGCGCCGTGCAGGTGAGCGCCATAATCAGGACTGCATACGACCGAGGCACACAGGGCCAACACCCGGCATCATGGTGTGGGGAGCGATCTCCTACACTGGCCGTACACCACTGGTGATCATCGAGGGGACACTGAATAGTGCTCGGTACATCCAAACCGTCATCGAACCCATCGTTCTACCATTCCTAGACCGGCAAGGGAACTTGCTGTTCCAACAGGACAATGCACGTCCGCATGTATCCCGTGCCACCCAACGTGCTCTAGAAGGTGTAAGTCAACTACCCTGGCCAGCAAGATCTCCGGATCTGTCCCCCATTGAGCATGTTTGGGACTGGATGAAGCGTCGTCTCACGCGGTCTGCACGTCCAGCACGAACGCTGGTCCAACTGAGGAGCCAGGTGGAAATGGCATGGCAAGCCGTTCCACAGGACTACATCCAGCATCTCTACGATCGTCTCCATGGGAGAATAGCAGCCTGCATTGCTGCGAAAGGTGGATATACACTGTACTAGTGCCGACATTGTGCATGCTCTGTTGCCTGTGTCTATGTGCCCGTGGTTCTGTCAGTGTGATCATGTGATGTATCTGACCCCAGGAATGTGTCAATAAAGTTTCCCCTTCCTGGGACAATGAATTCACGGTGTTCTTATTTCAATTTCCAGGAGTGTATATCAAGAACATAAATCTTCAATAGAGCTGCTTCTGTAATTTTATGATTAAATTATGAAATGTAAAATGGCAAACAGGAATGAAATTGCAATGAAATGAATATCCCTAGCTGCATACCGGCGTTGATATAAGTCACCGGGGACAGTTGAAAATATGAAAATGTGTGCCCTGACCGAGAATCGAACCCGGGATCTCCTGCTTACATGGCAGACGCTCTATCGATCTCTTTTTTTTTTTTTTTTTTTTTGACACTTTGTTCGGTATTGTTCGTTGTAATTGGTAGTAGCCGACGTCACATGACATCCATTTAGGGTCTCCGTTGATCTGTTCACTCAGTTTCTTGTTACAAAGGGTAGCTAAACCTCTGAGCGAACACGCTGAGCTACCGTGCCGGCTGCCATCCATCTGAGCCATCGAGGACACAGAGGATAGTGCGACTGCAGGGACTTATCTCTGGCACGCCTCCCGTGAGGCCCACATTCCCAACTTATTGTCCCGCACTATATTCATAGTGCCCCTGCCCATTATACTCATTACTCGTGGCTTTTTTGCCGAGTCCTTTAAGAGTTCGGGCACTGTTTGTGCATCCGCACAGAAGATGATGGTCTAATGTCCGGTGAGCCATAACTATATATATATATATATATATATATATATATGTTCTTTCGGACTGTCCGAAAGAGTTCAGACGATAAAAGAGCACAGAGTTGAGAATGGAAAGCTGAGAGGTGGATGGAACATATAAAGGGTGTATGTAGGAGAAGAAAAATTTGAGAAGAGAGGAGAAAACACGTCAGGATGAGAGAGAATATACGGTATTGAGCCAAGAATTTGACAGAGCATTGAAGGGCCAAGTAGAAACAAGGCCCTTGGAATAGATGATATTCCTTCAGAATTATTGACATACTTGGCAGAGCCAGCCACGACAAAAGTAATCAACCTGGTGTGCAAGATACTTGTGACAGGCAAAATATCTTCGGACTTTAAGAAGAATATAGTAATTCCAAATCCAAAAAAGGCAGTAGCTGGTAGGTGGGAATCTTATCGAAACACCAGCTCGATAATACATAGCCGTAAAATAATGACACGGATTATTTACAGAAGGATGGAAAAACATACGATCTGAACAGGGAAGAGGTAGCGATTTGGTTCAAAAAGGTTCAAATGGCTCTGAGCACTATGGGACTCAACTGATGTGGTCATCAGTCCCCTAGAACTTAGAACTACTTAAACCTAACTAACCTAAGGACATCACACACATCCATGCCCGAGGCAGGATTCGAATCTGCGACCGTAGCAGTCGCGCGGTTCCAGACTGTAGCGCCTAGAACCGCTTGACCACTCCGGCCGGCAGGTACCGATTTGGGTGAATTATTAACACTCACCTTTTCAACAGTGAAACTGCATTCGGAGTTTGGCTTTTCAAAACATCTGACAATTGAAATTACATTATTCAGTAAAATTACATCCTTTTTACTAAATGAAAATCTTTCTTTGCTGACGTATCCACAAAAAATTAGATCTGTACAGCAAGTATTACCTGACATCACTAAAAGCATAAAGACAAATCATTAAATTACCTATACCTGTGTTAACAAATCTAAAAAACGTTAGAAAACTTTTGAAAATTTGTGGTTAGTTCCTATGGGACTAAAGTGAAGAGGTTATCGGTCCCTAAGCGTATGGTGTTTTTTAAAAGAAATAGAATTTTTCTTAAATATTTTCATTTATCAACCAAAAGAATTTCATGTGCATTTCAAAGTATTTCGGCCAACACTGCACACCGCTGAGTCGGTGACAAGTGTATTTCATTCTTCTTCATGAGAGAGCAGAATATAACGCGATCCACCGTTGATGCTTTAGAGGTAAGATTAACTTCATTTGTTTGTTATGTGCACAGGGACCAAAGTTATCAGTTTTGAACAGGGCCAGAAGATGTAGTACCAAATGGCCTGAATGTATTTTGCAGTGACTGTATTTCCTTATTGAAATTGAGAGTTTCATTACCCAACCAGTTCGTATGACGTTTTGGTAATACTAACACAGAGTATGCTCACCATTTTCATTTACAAGAAGCTGTACGATAACTCTAGTTTTATATGCATTCCCAGTTCAGGTATTCATTTCAGTATTTGAATGACATATAAAGGTCGTTATTTATTTAAGTAATTCAATAAATTTTGTAAAGAACGTGACAAAGTATTTCCAAATGACTCTTCCACTTTGCAAAGGAGTGTGCGATATTTTCAAACTTCCTAGCAGATTGAAAGTTTATACTATACTGGGCTGAACTCATAGCTGTGCCTTTCTCTAATAATGTACAATCTGCCTGAAATTTTCAAAATAGTACGCACCTCGTTGTAGAACCAAGGATTCCTTCTGGAAACGATCTCCTAGGCTTTGGCTAAGCCATTATTCACAATATGCTTTTAGTATCGGAGTAGTAGTGTCTACGTTTGTAAGAGGTCTGCGGAGCTTGGAAAATAAGGGAGAGGTAATGATGGAAGTAAAACTGTGAGGCCTAATTGTGAATTGCGCTTTAGTAGCTCAATCGGTAAAAAATTGTCCATGAAGAGGTAAATCCCTGTTTAGCACACTCTTTAAACTGAAAGGGATGTGACAGACCTCTTGGATATAATTGTTCTCGCTATCAAGTTATTTCACTGCTTAAGGCTTGAGACTGTGGTGATCTTGCTTTTATTTCCACCCTTTTATGAAGTGTACCAACACCATTACTTTATTCTAATACGGTGTGTGAAGCTGAACACATGATAAATTTGGTATGAATGTGTTTCTTGTGCGTGACGGGAATTAGCAGTGTGCTAATCCAGGCTTGTTCATCTTTGAGATACGGCGAATAAGCAAAGAAGTGTAACTGTACCATCAGAGCAGGCTGCTTAGGTCAAACATGAACATTCAGAATCATACGGTTCCTAATCAGTTAGATACTGGAGCGTCTGTTTCACTCATGAATCGTAAAACTTATGATGTTAGCTACCTACAGTGGTCAAAGTATCCCAGTTTTAGGACTGTGAAGTTTGCCAGCGAGTTCACCTTCATCTGTAAATATTTTTGGTCTCGATTTATTTCATGTATTCTCCTTAACTGTGCGCCATGACTTGCTGGCCCTCACTAAACGTGTTCCCATAAATAGTGTTTCCGACCTATGTCAAGAGATTGCTGACATTTTTTCGCCAGGCTTAGGTTGGGTGAAAAATTTTCAGGCGCATATTGAACTGAAGGACAACGTACAGCCCGCATCTCGTGGTCGTGCGGTAGCGTTCTCGCTTCCCACGCACGGGTTCCCGGGTTCGATTCCCGGCGGGGTCGGGGATTTTATCTGCCTCGTGATGGCTGGGTGTTGTGTGATGTCCATAGGTTAGTTAGGTTTAAGTAGTTCTAAGTAATAGGGGACTGATGACCATAGATGTTAAGTCTCATAGTGCTCAGAGCCATTTTTTTTTTGACAACGTACAGCCTAAATTTTTCCGCGCTCGCACAGTGCCTCACGCGCTTCGAGACGAAGTTGCTAAAACATTGCATGAACTTGAGGAACAAGGAATGATTGAACCAGTGACAGTATCGCTATGGGCTTCACCGTTGGTTATCTTAACGAAAGCATGAGGCAAATTGCGACTGTACGTGAATTTTAAAGCTTCCGTCAGCCCTCAACTTGTTGTTGCAACGTGTCCTTTGCCACGTCCAGAAGACTTGATTGACAAATTGTGTTCAGGCAAATATTTTTCTAATTGAGATTTGCAAGATGCATATCTTCAAATTCCTGTGGATGACAAATCCCAGAAGATTCTCGTCGTGAATGCGTATTTAGGTCTCTACAAATTTAAGAGGCTTCTGTTTGGATGTTCCTCTGCACCGGCACTATTTCACCAGTGCTTACAGACTATTTGTGCGTCGATTCCTTCAGTGTATAATTACCTAGATGACATAGTAGTTTCTGGTTCTACGCAGCATGAACATTTGCATAATTTGAGACAGTTATTCGAAGTGTTACGTGAGAATGGACTGAAACTCAATAAGGACAATTACCCTACTTGGGACACGCAATAAACTCTCAAGGTATCCATCCAAGTCCTGATCATTTAAGAGCAATATCAGAGCTACCAGCACCTAAGACAGTTATAGAATTACAATCCGTCCTTGGAAAGCTCAATTATTACATACGTTTCTGCCTCACGCATCATCTCTTGCAGCACCGTTACATCGACTATGTCGAAAGAACATTCCGTTCATTTGGTCGCCTGAATGCGAACGTGCCTTTCAGCAGCTTAAATCTGCGTTGTTATCTAGTACATGTCTTACGCCCTTCGGTCCTACAAAACCTCTTGTCCTTATGGTTGACGCTTCCGATTTCGGGATCCGAGCTGTTCTTGCTCACAAAATTGGTTTGCGCGATCGCCCGATAGCATTTTCATCGGAGCTACTCTCCTCTGCGCAGCGTAACTACTTGCAGATCGAGAAGGAAGTTTTCGCTTTGATTTCTGGAGTTACGAAATTCCACGACTTCTTATATGGTCGCAAGTTTACCGTTCTCACCGGACATAGGCCTTTGACGTCTTTGTTTCACCCGTTAAAGCCCGTGCCTCCGCGTAAGGCTCAAAAATTTATTCGTTGGTCACTATTTTTGTCGCAGTACCGATACGACTTCTTGTATCGGCCTACTGCCCAGCACGGTAACGCCGACACGTTATCCTCATTGCCAATAGCTGAAGAACCGCTGTTCGACTCTTCCGAACAGGCTTGTATATACAGTGGGGTGAAAAATGAAGATGTAGGAAGTTATCCTGTTGACTTTCGTCGTATAGCCACAGCAACAGCTAACGACCCAGTATTAAGTGTTGTTTTGCGTTATGTCACTACGCAATGGCCTTTGTCTAAAAATCGGATTGAAGATCCGTTGGTTCGTCTTTTTTTTTTTTTTTGTGCACGACTTTTTTGTCCAACGTGGTGTCATCTTGCTCCGCACGGAGAAACGATCAGTCTCGTGTTATTGTTCCACGTTCTTTGCAGTCAGCTGTGCTACGAATTCTTCCCTAAGGTCATTGGGGCATGGTACAGACAAAATAGTTAGCTCGCCGTCACTGTACCTGGTTTGGTATTAATGCTGACATGACCAAGATTTGTTCTTCTTGTTCTGTGTATCAAACAATCCACACCACCGCAGAAATTTTTCTCCTGGCCTAAGACAACTTTGCCATGGAATCGCTTACATTTAGATTTCGCTGGTCCTTTGTAGGACGCACGATGGTTAATTCTTGTTGATTCTTTTAGTGGTTTTCCATTTGTTGTTCGCATGTCCTCAACGACATCGTCTGCAACCATCAAAGCCTTGTCTTCTATATTTTGCATGGAAGGATTGCCACAAGTCATTGTCACCGACAGTGGACCTCTATTTGTATCTGCAGAGTTAGAAACCCTCTGTGAAGCTAATGGTATTCAGCATTTAACTTCATCACCGCTCTCCCCTCAATCGAACGGAGCCGCTGAAAGACTCGTTCGGATGTTTAAGTCGCAAATGTCTAAATTGCCCGACTCTCATTCTCACGAGGACGCTCTTTTATTGTTTTTATCTTCAGACAGAACGCAGGCACGCGACAGCGCTTCGCTGGCTGAATTGTTGCATGGTTGTCCTCACAGAACTCTGATGAATTTGTTGTATCCTCCACACCGCGTTTCTTTGCCACGGCAGACCCACAAATTCTTGCCAGATGATATTGTCTATTTTCGTCATTTCCGCGGCAATCGCCGATCGCTGAAAGGGCGCATTCTTCGCCATCTTGGCCGCGCTATGTTTGTCATATCCGGTCCATCTGGTGAGGTGCGCAGGCATCAGAATCAAATGAGCCTCTTCAGTCGTGGGGTCTCTGCCGCTTGCCGTATGTTCCCAGTGTCGGCGCCGACGGGGCTGCCACCGCGGGGACCTCTTCCATGCTCTCCTCGCCCCTGCGTGCCAGCGCCCCTAGCTTCGCCTTTACCATGTGAGGACGCGCCATCACGGACGCCATTACTCGCGCAGGGATCGCCCGCAGTGCCAGCATCGCTGCGGCGACCGGATGACCATATGGACCAGGTTGCCGTCAACTGTGATCGGGCACAGTGAAATTCCGGTTATAACGCCGTCCACCGCAGTCGAACAGTCTGCACTTCCTGGTTTCCAGTCTTTATTGCCGGTCGGGTGCCTCGACCCAGTGGAGGTCGACCTTTCGGTTCCTCCCATATTTGTAGAAGCGCAGACACCGCATGTTCACGTGCACCATGGAGTATGTTTCCAGGTGTTTCCTGTCTCTCCTCGGTCCGAATGGCAGGGTGCGGGTGGGCATGCCTCGCCTGCTGTCAGGCTCCCCACCTCCTCGACTACGTCAGCATGGGGTCCTCCACCCGGTGGAGCCATATTCAACGGCCGCTCGCAGATTTGCGGGGCAGGAATGTGGTATCAAAGTACGATACCACACTTGTTAGGGGTTGCAGTTATCGACCGCGGTCCGTATTAGTACCGCTGGACCCGCAATTCGCGACCAGCGCCGCTACAGCCGCTCCGCGTCTTATATCAAGTTTCTAGCGAGCTCTCGTCTACTCTTGCTCGGAACGTCCAGTAACAAATTAGCATAGCCTTCAGCTGATACGAAGCAACCTCTAACAAGGTGCTTAGTAACGCATGGCGTAAGTGAGGCCTCAATGGCTATCTACAGGGTGATTCAAAAAGAATACCACAACTTTAGGAATTTAAAACTCTACAACGACAAAAGGCAGAGCTAAGCACTATCTGTCGGCGAATTAAGGGAGCTATAAAGTTTCATTTAGTTGTAAATTTGTTCGCTTGAGGCGCTGTTGACTAGGCGTCAGCGTCAGTTGATGCTAAGATGGCGACCGCTCAACAGAAAGCTTTTTGTGTTATTGAGTACGGCAGAAGTGAATCGACGACAGTTGTTCAGCGTGCATTTCGAAGGAAGTATGGTGTTAAACCTCCTGATAGGTGGTGTATTAAACGTTGGTATAAACAGTTTACAGAGAATGGGTGTTTGTGCAAAGGGAAAAGTTCTGGACGGCCGAGAACGAGTGATGAAAATGTAGCACGCATCCAGCAAGCATTTGTTCGCAGCCCAGGAAAATCGACTCGCAGAGCTAGCAGAGAGCTGCAAATTCCACAATCAACTGGATGGAGCGCCACCACATTGGCACGTATCTGTCCGTAACTACCCGAGGCGATGGATCGGCCGCCAGGCAGCCTGTGACAGAGCACTTCATCACTGGCCTCCAAGAAGCCCTGATCTTACCCCCTGCGATTTTTTCTTATGGGGGTATGTTAAGGATATGGTCTTTCGCCCACCTCTCCCAGCCACCATTGATGATTTGAAACGAGAAATAACAGCAGCTATCCAAACTGTTACGCCTGATATGCTACAGAGAGTGTGGAACGAGTTGGAGTATCGGGTTGATATTGCTCGAGTGTCTGGAGGGGGCCATATTGAACATCTCTGAACTTGTTTTTGAGTGAAAAAAAAAAAACTTTTTAAATACTCTTTGTAATGATGTATAACAGAATGTTATATTATGTTTCTTTCATTAAATACACATTTTTAAAGTTGTGGTATTCTTTTTGAATCACCCTGTATTTATAATTATATGTACGCAGCCAAGAAGAATCCTGTACAACCAGTTAAGTACAATATATATTATTTTTTACCAACGACTTGTAATTGTTTTAGTCGTTGCAGATCCAGACTATGCAGCCAGCACCTTACCGACGTTACTGACAAACCTGCTGTGATTTATATCTCTATTTAGCACTGGACAACGGCCTTGCCGCAGTGGATACACCGGTTCCCGTCAGATCACCAAAGTTAAGCGCTGTCGGGCGTGGCTGGCACTTGGATGGGTGACCATCCAGGCCGCCATGCGCTGTTGCCATTTTTCGGGGTGCACTCAGCCTCGTCATGCCAATTGAGGAGCTATTCGACCGAATAGTAGCTGCTCCGGTCAAAGAAAACCATCGTAACGACCGGGAGAGCGGTGTGCTGACCACACGCCCCTCCTATCCGCGTCCTCACCTAAGGATGACACGGCGGTCGGATGGCCCCGATGGGCCACTTGTGGCCTGAAGATGGAGTGCTTTATTTAGCATTGGCCCCCAGTCAGCATTGGCAACGACTCGTTCGTCGTCATCATAACAGAAACACCACACATTACCATGTCTAATACGGTGTAGGAAGACTGGTGACATTGAACACAGTTACAGTCGTCTCGGAATGGATAAATGTAGGTCATGTATGGTTTAAAGGGAATAGTCCAAATAGTGCTAAGTTCAGGTAACGGTAAAAGAGTTGGATAGCGATCAAGCACTCTTTTCTTCTAAGCAGACCACAAGGGCTTATCAGTATTGAGATCTGGTCACTGTGGTCGCCAGGGGAGATGCGACAATTCATCCTCGTCTTCACAAAGCCAGTGCTGGACGATGCGAGCTGTGTCAACGGGGATCCTGGCGGTATGTAGCACATCACCACCATTCGGGAGCAAATACTGTATGTACGATGGGATGGTCACACAATCCTCGGCAGTACACTAGTATAGGGGTATCGTCTTTCATTAGTAATTAACAAGTCCTCGCTTCCGGCTTCGCTCTGCGTTCAAGCTTAACTTTTGAATAAAAAACATCAGCAAAGGCGGCCGAAGACTTCCGGTATGAGAAGTCACCCTCATTCTGCCAACGGCCTTGTCAAAGAGGGCGGAGGAGCGGACAGAGGTTCAGGGCACTCTCTTGCACTTGGGCTGAGAAACTGCCCATAACGGCGGAAAAATCACGAATGACCAATGCCAAGAGGATGCAGAAGGCAATGGAAACCATTGCACTAAAGACACATAACGTATGTCCACAGAGCACGTGTCTTGCGATTAAAAAAAGTGTCATGATGATCTTTCCATTGGCAGACGATTCCGGAATAGTCCCTCATTCATATCTCCTCGAGGGGACTGCAAAGATTTTTACGTCAGATTTACGTAAATGAGAATAAGATTGAATAACCAACAAAAGGGCAGGTTCTAAGAGTCGGGGATTGAAATGTCAGATGTTTGAACGTGATAGGGAAGCTAGAAAATCCGAAGAGGGAAATGCTAAGGCTGAATCAAAATACAGTGGGGGTCTGTGAAGTGAAATGGAAAGAACACAAGGATTTCTGGTCGGATGAGAAATATCAACAGCAGCAGAAAATGATATAAGGGGAGTAGGATTCGTTATGAACAGGAAGATAGGACAGAGAGTGAGTTACTGTGAACAGTTCAGTGATGGTGTTGTTCCCATCCAAATCGACAGCAAACCAACAACGACAACAATAGTTCAGGTTTACACGCTGACATCGCAAGCCGAAGATGAAGAGACAGAGAAGGCATGCAACGATATTGAATGGGTAATGCAGTACGCCAAGCCAGGTGGAAATCTAATGGCCATGGGGGATTGGAATGCGGTTGTAAGGGAGAAAGTAGAAGAAAGGGAACGGCAGAATGTGGACTTGCTCCTAGGAGTGAGAGAGGAGAAACACTAATTGAGTTCTGCAATAAATTACGGTTAGCAACAGCGAATACACTATTCAAGAATCACACGAGGAGAAGGAGGTACATTTGGAAAAGGCCGCGAGATACGGGAAGATTTCAGTTTGATTACATCATGGTCAGGCACAGATTTCGAAATCAGATACTGGATTATACGACGCACCCAGGAGCAGATATAAACTCACATCACAATGTAGTAGTCATGAAGAGTAGGCATAAGTCTAAGAGATTAGTCAGGAAGAATCAACGCGAAAAGAAGTAGGATGCGGAAGTATTAAGGAATGACGAGATATGCTTCAAGTTCTCTAAGACTATAGATACAGAAGTAAGGAATAGCTCAGTATGAAGTTCATTTGAAGAGGAGTGGAAATCTCTTAAGAGGGCAGTCACAGAAGATGGAAAGAAAAACATAGGTACACAGAGGGTAACTGCGAAGAAACCATGGGTAACAGAAGAAATACGTCGGTTGATCGATGAAAGAAGGAGGCACAAAAATGTTCATGGAAATTCAGAAACATAAGTGTCTTAGGAATGGAATAAATAGGAAGTGCAGGAAAGACAAAGCGAAACAGGTTCGTGAAAAATGAGAAGAAATCAAAAAAGAAACGATTGTCAGACGGTCTGACTCAGTATACAGAAAAGCCAAAACAAGCTTCGGTCAAATTAAACGTAAGGATGGCAACATTATGACTGCAATGAGTATTCCACTGTTAAATGCAGAGGATAAAGCAGATAGGTGAAAAGAGTACATCGAAGACTTCTTCAGCAAGAAGACTAGTTTGATGACCTGATAGAAGATGAAACAGGAGTCGATATAGAAAAGACCCACGGATTCAGTATTAGAACCAGAAGTTAGAAGAGCTTTGGAAGCTTTAAGATCGAATAAGGCGGAAGGGGTAGTTCAAAACGTTCAAATGTGTGTGAAATCTTATGGGACTTAACCGCTAAGGTCATCTGTCCCTAAGCTTACACACTACTTAACCTAAATTATCCTAAGGACAAACACACTCACCCATGCCCGAGGGAGGACTCGAACCTCCGCCGGGACCAGCCGTGGAAGGGGTAGAAAACATTCTATCAGAGTTCCTAAAATCATTGGGGAAAGTAGCAACAAAACGACTATTCACGATGGTGTGTAGAATGAGCGAGTCTGGCGATATACTGTCTGACTTTCGGTAAACATGATCCACACAATTCCGAAGACTGCAAGAGCCGACAAGTGTAAGAACTATCGAACAATAAACTTAACAGCTAATGCATCCACGTTGCTGACAAGGATAATATAAACAAGAATGGAAAAGAAAATTGAGGGTGTATTAGACGATGAACAGTTTGGCTTTAGGAAAAGGAAAGGCACCAGAGAGGCAATTAAGACGTTGCGGTTGAAATGGAAGGAAGACAAAAAAATCGAGACATGATCATAGGCTTTGTCGACCTTGGGAAAGCATTAGAAGATGTCAAATGATGCAATATGTTCGAAATTCTAATACAAATAGGGGTAAGCTATAGGGGAAGACGGGTAACGGATAAGAATTAGGAGCGAACAATAAGAGTGTAGGACCAAGAACGAAGTGCTCGGATTAAATAGGGTGTAAAACAAGGCTGTAGCCTTTTGTCCCTACTGCTGCTTCAGCACTAAAATAACCCACGAGCTCGGAGCAGGGAAGACACGAAAAGCAGACAAGCAGTGGCAAAAAGAGGATCCCTACCCAAGAGAAATATGCTAGTATCAGACGTAGAACTTAATTTGAGGAAAAAATATCTGAGAATGAAAGCTTGGAGCACAGCAATGTACTGAAGTGGAACATGGACTGTGGGAAAACCGGAACAGAAGAGAATTGAAGCATTTGAGGTGTGGTGTTACAGAAGAACGTCGATAATTTGATGGACTGATAAGGTAAGGAATGAGGAAGTTCTCCAGAGAATCGGAGAGGAAAGGAGTTTATGGAAAACACGGACAATAGGAAGGGCCAAGATGGTAGGACATCTGTTAAGACATCACGGAATAACTATAAATAAATGTCGTACGACTAGGGCCTCCCGTTGGGTAGACCGTTCGCCGGGTGCAAGTCTTTCGATTTGACGCCACTTCGGCGACTTGCGCGTCGATGGGGACGAAATAATGATGATCAGGACAACACAACACAACACCCAGTCCCTGAGCGGAGAAAATCTCCAACGCAGCTGGGAATCGAACCCGGGCCCTTAGAATTGACATTCTGTCGCGCTGACCACCCAACTACCGAGGGTGGACACGGAATTACTTACACAGTATTAGAGGAAGTTGTAGAGGACAAAAACTGTAGAGGAAGACACAGACAGGAATACATCCGGCAAATAATTGAAGACGTAAGTAGCAAGTGCTGCCCTGAAATGAAGATGTTCTCACAAGAGAGTAATTCGTGGCGGCAGCACCAAACCAGTCGCTCTCATTGGCAGTAACGCGACCTCGGAGATTAACTATGGGGCCCACGGAGTACCACTCCGCCATGTTCTACTGTTGGGACGTAAACTTGGACAGAAGCTGGAAACCGTGTGAAATAAGATTCATCCGACCAAATGACTTTCTTCCATTGCTCCCTACCCGAGGTTTTATGACTTCGGCACCACGTATTCACGTTACTGTCATTTGCAACAATGATGTTTGGTTTTGAAAATCCAGCTCGTCTTGCAGTCCGATGCTCATTGATTTCGCTTCGTGTTGTTTTGGTGCTGATAAAAAAATGGTTGAAACGGCTCTGAGCACTTTGAGACTTAACTGCTGAGGTCATCAGTCCCCAAGAACTTAGAACTACGTAAACCTAACTAACCTAAGGACAGCACACATATCCATGCCCGAGGCAGGATTCGAACTTGCGACCGTAGCGGTCGCTCGGTTCCAAACTGTAGCGCCTAGAACCGCTCGGCCACCCCGGCCGGCTTTAGTGCTGATAGGATTTGCAAGTGCAACATTCAGTTCTTCAGTGAAGCATTCAACTGTCTTCTTCTCGCTTCTTGTCAAAATCTTCTTGAGTAACCATGTGTCACGATCACTCAGCAATCTCTTTCGTCCGCGTTGTGACTTAGCAGATGATGTGTTACGCTTTCCCTGTTTAGGGTATCAATCTTCGATACGGCGCCTCTTGAACTCCGACGTGATGCACTCACAAGAATACAGAAGACTGCTCCGACCACGAGTGACACTAGCAACGTACTGAGGCCTTTACACAGGTGCCGTTCGTGGTCAAACATAATAGCGTAAACTACAGTATTGGCTAGCATTTGCATGTATGTTCAAGCATATACTTCTCGCGGTCCCATACTTTTGGCCTTGTAACGGATAATCTCATTTTTGACACTCCTCATTGTTTTAGTCTTTCTTCGGTCTACTGTCAGTCCATGATGTGGCTCATCATACTGTTCATATCATTGAACAGATGATGCCCTCATAGTTACTCACGTTTGCTGAGGTCAGTAACATCATCAGCGAATCCTATAATCGGTACGATACTTCTACTGTAGCAAATGTTAGATTTTTGTGGCGAACTGGAAGTTGTTTAGTAAGGTAAGGTGGACTGAAAGACAGGTTATAGCTATAATTACTCCATCGTAACAACGAATTTCAATTTAACAATTACATAATTAATACTTATAACTGACCACGACTGAAAAATATCGCTCAGTTTCACTGCAAAAGATGCGCCACTTTCTTTATTTCAGCAAGTTGTCCGTGTCGTAATATACGGTAACTGCATATGTGGTTAAGTCCATAACGTTGTAGCCTATAAATTTACCGGACCTCAAATTTTAGCAAAAAAGTTTTGAATGCATTTTACTCCCGGCATGAGTCACATAGACTATGCAACAACAAGAGTAAAAGGAAACAGAACGAGGCAATTACGTCATCTCCGAACACAAGCAACTTTTGTCATTCTTATAAATAATACTACCCTTATAAAAAATTCATATAGTACATAAATTTATATTAGAGGATACAATAAAAAAGGCAAACAAAAGAAATTATGCTGCAGGTAATAATACTTATGCATCCACACAAGTCATTGTTGCCCCCATTCTTCGACTGAAATTTTTGAGTGACCTACCAAACCTTTCAACCGAACTGCTAACATTTACAAAGAATTCGGAACGAATTGTAGCTAAGCTCCCACTACAACATAATTGTCATTTTGAGACACACAGACAAAGTTTGACAAAGGTATGTGTTCACCTGTGTTCGTCTTGTTTAATATAATTAAAGAGAAAAGTATTTACCTACGAGAATTAAGGGGAATGAGCTGTCACGAAATATGTGTGCGTATGTGTGTTCGTGTGAACTTTGTCGTTAATTTGAAACCGTTACTGATTTCATAAATGAAATCCACTATCTATATTCCTAAAATAATTTAAACATTTAATAGCATCTCATTACGTAAAGTTTATCAATCATCCCTCTACTTTCATATGAAAGCTATAACAAAAAATAATGTTAGAACAAGCAACAAACAACTGTTAATATTAGGACCGTATTTATTTACTTGCAAAACCGGTTTGGCACACGGTTCTCAATCCTCCTACTAGGTGAAATCTATTTACCGCTGTCAGCTAAAAAGCCGTTCAAAGCTTAAATAAATCTGAGAATAATATTCGCAGTTGGGCATTTCTTAACTGAATATAAAATTTTTCTGCCAAGAAGGGACGAAAACTCAATAAAGGAAAAATGTAATTCGCTTTGGCCCGTTTTCAGCATGTCATCCTTTTATTTCATTCGGACACACTGAGCGTTACGTCACTACTTCCCCGCACATTTCATGCACATTCTACCGGTTATATTGAAATATGTAATTGAAGCGCTACTGTATACGAATATACACTCCTGGAAATTGAAATAAGAACACCGTGAATTCATTGTCCCAGGAAGGGGAAACTTTATTGACACATTCCTGGGGTCAGATACATCACATGATCACACTGACAGAACCACAGGCACATAGACACAGGCAACAGAGCATGCACAATGTCGGCACTAGTACAGTGTATATCCACCTTTCGCAGCAATGCAGGCTGCTGTTCTCCCATGGAGACGATCGTAGAGATGCTGGATGTAGTCCTGTGGAACGGCTTGCCATGCCATTTACACCTGGCGCCTCAGTTGGACCAGCGTTCGTGCTGGACGTGCAGACCGCGTGAGACGACGCTTCATCCAGTCCCAAACATGCTCAATGGGGGACAGATCCGGAGATCTTGCTGACCAGGGTAGTTGACTTACACCTTCTAGAGCACGTTGGGTGGCACGGGATACATGCGGACGTGCATTGTCCTGTTGGAACAGCAAGTTCCCTTGCCGGTCTAGGAATGGTAGAACGATGGGTTCGATGACGGTTTGGATGTACCGTGCACTATTCAGTGTCCCCTCGACGATCACCAGTGGTGTACGGCCAGTGTAGGAGATCGCTCCCCACACCATGATGCCGGGTGTTGGCCCTGTGTGCCTCGGTCGTATGCAGTCCTGATTGTGGCGCTCACCTGCACGGCGCCAAACACGCATACGACCATCATTGGCACCAAGGCAGAAGCGACTCTCATCGCTGAAGACGACACGTCTCCATTCGTCCCTCCATTCACGCCTGTCGCGACACCACTGGAGGCGGGCTGCACGATGTTGGGGCGTGAGCGGAAGACGGCCTAACGGTGTGCGGGACCGTAGCCCAGCTTCATGGAGACGGTTGCGAATGGTCCTCGCCGATACCCCAGGAGCAACAGTGTCCCTAATTTGCTGGGAAGTGGCGGTGCGGTCCCCTACGGCACTGCGTAGGATCCTACGGTCTTGGCGTGCATCCGTGCGTCGCTGCGGTGCGGTCCCAGGTCGACGGGTACGTGCACCTTCCGCCGACCACTGGCGACAACATCGATGTACTGTGGAGACCTCACGCCCCACGTGTTGAGCAATTCGGCGGTACGTCCACCCGGCCTCCCGCATGCCCACTATACGCCCTCGCTCAAAGTCCGTCAACTGCACATACGGTTCACGTCCACGCTGTCGCGGCATGCTACCAGTGTTAAAGACTGCGATGGAGCTCCGTATGCCACGGCACACTGGCTGACACTGACGGCGGCGGTGCACAAATGCTGCGCAGCTAGCGCCATTCGACGGCCAACACCGCGGTTCCTGGTGTGTCCGCTGTGCCGTGCGTGTGATCATTGCTTGTACAGCCCTCTCGCAGTGTCCGGAGCAAGTATGGTGGGTCTGACACACCGGTGTCAATGTGTTCTTTTTTCCATTTCCAGGAGTGTAGTTATTAGTTATCTCATTGCTAATTTATTCATAATTTCCAGAGTCTTGCATTTTAGGTATCTATAACAATGTAATGGAGCCTTATGTCACATAGTATCATCACTCAAATAGACTTCTTAGGCTAAAGTACTTCTCCGAAATGGATTTCATAGTTACAGTTCATTGCTCCATCGCTGTCACATGAAACAAAAGCCAGTGGTTCGTAATTTATGTCTAGTGTTGTGCGTCTCCTCTATTTTTGAATTAGAGTAGGATTTTGAGGGATGCACGCTATACTTAATTCATCAAGAAGCAAAGCGTAACTGAAACATTTAGGTATATAAAATGACGAGACGTAGGGAAACCGTGTAACACCTGACACAACATTCTGCCGATTATGGTGCCTAAGGTCCTTGCAGGAAACACATGACAGTCAAGTTCTGAGAATGAAGATTGCGAGCAGCAACACTATGTTAAAGAGGTCAAACTGCTCATGTCTTTAGTTTCTGTGACATTGCAAATCGAGCTGATGGTTTTAATGGCGTCGATACTTCTTCAGTTTTCTTTAATTATGAGATGATTTGATCAGTCTATTATCAGATCCCACGTTATTCTGCTCTGTTTTGTCACATTAATTTGTCTGTCTTCCTGATGTAGGTTTTACTAATTTTTATCACTGAACTTCGCTATATCTACGTATATTACTATCTCATTCTTCTAGTGTTATCGTAATACCGCTTTTATTTAATATTTTGTCCTCCTTACAATACTATTGAACTGGTATCTCATAAAAATGTATCTTGTCCAGCCTTTGGACCTAAGAATCCAACTGCCAATGGAAGAGGCAAACGTCACATCTGTGTATTTCCGATAGGGTTAATGCTCCATTAAATTTCAGAAATACTTTTGAACATACACTGACGGAAAAAAATTGCAGCACCAAGAAAGAGTTGTACGAGATAACCGAAAGCTGACAGGCGTGTTTGTACATCCTTAAAGGTGATGCCTATTCAGATTTCACGCCAGTCGCATAAGAATGCCGCTAGTAGCACCACTATGTGGATGCAAATCAGATTTGCTTCAAGTACACGCTGTAACGGTTGCCAGAGCTACTTACCTCGGAAAGTAGAGCTGGTAAATGTAAATGGCGTGTGAGTAGGGCCTCCCGTCGGGCGGGTAGACCGTTCGCCGGGTGCAAGTCTTTCGATTTGACACCACTTCGGCGACTTGCGCGTCGTTGGGGATGAAATGATGATGATGAGGACAACACAACACCCACTACCTGAGCGGAGAAAATCTCAGGCCCTGCCGGGAGTCGAACCCGGGCCCTTAGGATTGACAGCCTGTCGCGCTGACCACTCAGCTACCGGGGGCGGACAGTGGACTTGGTGAGTTGATGTTAATCAAGATTGCTTTTAAGACCACAAAGACGCCATTATCAAAACCTCACTGAGCTTGAACGAGATCGTGTAATAGGGCTACGAGAAAGTGGATGTTCCTTCTGCGATATTGCAGACAGATGTGGCAGGAATGTAGCCACTGTATATTATTGCTGGCAACGGTGGTCACGGAAATGTACGGTCGCAAGAAGACCGGTCTCCGGACTGCCATGTGGTACTATCGAGAGGAAAGACCATCGTGTCACGAGTATGGCTCTGGCATCGTACTGTATTTGCAGCAGCAATATGAGTAGCAGTTGGTACCACAGTGGCACAAGGAGCTGTTACCTCAAGGGCAGCTCCGAGCCAGATGGCCTGTAGTGTGCACTCCACTGATCCTAAACCACCGCCATTTGCGGCTTATCATTGTGTCAAGCGAGAGCTCACTGAAAGGCATGGTGGAGGCCTGTTGGGTTTTCTGACGACAGCTGTCTCTGCCTCGGTGCCATTGATGGCCGTGTATTGGATAGAAAGAGGTCACTTGAGGGCTTGCAATCAACCTCTCTGTTTGCTAGGCACACTGGGCCTACGCCTAGAGTTATGGTCCGGGGTGCGACCTCGTATGACCGTAGGAGCACTCGCGTGTTTATCTCACGCACCCGCTGTTTTTACTTACAAGTTTCCATGGCTGATGGACAATTTGTGTCTTGTATATGAATTCTGAACGAAACAATACAGTAGTTACAATTGCTTTACTGTGACGTGCGGTATCACGCCATGGGTGTAGTAAAGTTGGCAACGGAATTGCATGTTTCTGTCAGATGCCGATAGCAGTCATGCAAGATCCGGCAGGCACCGTGGTGCACGCCTGCTGAGCTGCGCCCTCTGTGGCTCTGAACCTCGCCGGCACGGTAGCTCAGCGTGTTTGGTCAGAGGGTTAGCAGCCCTCTGTAATAAAAAAACTGAGCTAATCGATCAACAACGAACCTAAACGGCTGTCTTACGACGTCCGCCCCGACCAGATGCAACGAACAAAAGGGAACAAAACGAGATAAAAAAAAGAAAAGAACTAAGGGCGCCCTCTGCCACTACGATGTAGGACGGCCGGTAGCAGCGACGTGATCCACTGTGGCATGGAGCGTCTTCGCTACGTGAAGCTACGCAGTCGCCACCTAGTCGTAGTCCCATCATCGCCGTTCTTAAGCTCAGAGAGCGTCATCCTCGTTGACTTTGTGACAGCCGGACTTTCTTTCTTGCTGCATTATTTGTAATGAGCTCTCGTACAGTTGGAGAAATACAAGTTAAGTAAATCTGTGTTAACTTTTTCGCTAATCATTTCTGCTCCTGTCCAGCTTTCCTATGACAGCTGCTACACGACTCTGCAGCCAACCTCTCCATAGCGTTGTGCACGAAGTTGTACACAACATTATGTATGTGAGATTACATTAGTTCTATACCACATGTACATACATATGTATTTCACAAGTATGGTGTATGGCGGAAAGTACCTTGTACCGCTATTAGTCATCGCTTTTCCTGTTCCACTTGCAAATAGAGCGAAGGACGAAAATTTGTCTACAAGCCTCTGTGTGACTCCTGATTTCTCTTACTTTTCTTTTTGACCGTTAAGCAATTCGTATGTTGGCAGTAGTAGAACCGAGGATGCAGTGAACGAATTTAGTACTGTACGAGTGTACGGAGTGTGGAGCTGCCTACATAGGCGACAGAAGAAGGCCAGTCAGCACACGGGTAGTAGAAAACGAACGCTATGTGCGATTTGCTCTTCACAATAAGTCGGCGATCGCGAAAGCCAGCCGGCCAGAGTGGCCGAGCGCTTCTAGGCGCTTCAGTCCGGAACCGCGCGACCACTACGGTCGCAGGTTCGAATCCTGCCTCGGACATGGATGTGTGTGATGTCCTTAGGTTAGTTAGGTTTAAGTAGTTCTAAGTTCTAGGGGACTGATGACTTCAGAAGTTAAGTCCCATAGTACTCAGAACCTTTTCTGGCGAAAGCCACCATGACTGTGGACAACCTGTCATGTCCCAAGGAGCCTGTGTGGTGATGAAAGGATCGTCGACGAGCCAACACAATGCAAGATAGGCGACTGAAATTATTAAGCATCCTGACAGCACTAATAGAGAGGGTGGGCACAAAGTTCTGGCCTCCTGGCTGCCGTCTGACTAAGTTCAACGGGTTGCAAGCGGTCGCAGGGCAAAAGTCTTACCGGGCACGGATGCAACAGCCTAAACAAACAGCCACTGCACATACCAGAAAGAAAACTTGCCCCCCAGAAAACAAGCGCTGATCTGCAGAAAATCGCCAATCATTGACAAGCCGGATAACCCACGAATAGCTGCCTTCCTATCCTCTTCATTTCCTCATGACTAGCCTGTTATATTCTGTGGTCAATAAATTTTCATAAATATGACATATTGACACCAATTGTCTTCAGCAAATATGGGTATCGCCTCTACACTGCTGATATGCCCAAACTACCTCCCCCTCCCCCCCCCCTCCCCAGGTCCACATCCTTCAGTATTTCAGTATGCTGATGACACTGCTTTCCTGACTCTCTATCCTACACTCGATCCCTCCAAATTCATCTCAGTCAGTTTACCTCCTGGTGTAACTAATGGCTCCTCAGATCAACCCCTCCAAAATCCAGGCAATAATTACAGTACGAACCACCCACACCTTCCGCCCCCATGACTTCTATCTTGCCACTGATGATCGTTCTGTCACGTTAACTAACTCAGTAAAAGATCTTGGACTATGCCTCGACTGGCAACTAGCGTGGACACCTCGCCTACTAACCATCCAACAGAAAGCCAACAATAAACTAAAACTAGAAAACTACTAACAGACCGAACTTGGAGTTTACACCCCTCCACTATTCTCCACACCTTCAAAACCCTGATCCGACCCATCATCTGCTATGCAAATGTTGCATGGATCTCTACCCCACCAAAGTTCTATAATTCCCTCCAAAGACTCGAACGCCATGCAATCCATCCCTTTTTCGACATCGGTTTACCTTCATCCACGTGGATCCTCTACCATCTTATCAAATTCCACCCTTCCTCATTCACACAGAACACCTCCGCATTTCCTACAGCAGCATCATGTCGCCTCTGATCACCGACCCTGGTGTGCAAACACATCCTCCCATCTCTACGAGTACGCACACTTCTTATCCTCTCTCAACGCAACTTCAACCAATTCCCTCTCCCAGAAAATGAGATCCGCCCCGATATTTATCTCTCCTACCAACTTTAACCCTTCCCCACCCGTCACACTCCGCTCGAGGGCTCCTTTTTCCCTCTCCATCCACCCCTATCCCTTTCCTTTTGTACCACTAATCTCACCACACACCATTACTCCTCTCCACACTCTTGTCTTTCCCACCGTCTGTATTCCCACTGTTCATTTGATCTCCTACCTATCATCTCCGTAGTTTCTCCGCTTAACAGACCCCCCATCTATTTACCCACACTCTTCTACCTCTATTGAACTTATTCTCTCTTCCCACAGTACTTCTCATCCATTTGGCAAGACTGCCCATCCCTACGAACTCCTGAAGATTCGGAGCTCCGTAATGCGTTCCCCATCTCGGCCTTAGCGTTGCCTATGAGCAATGTTCCTCGGGATGGTCCACTAGTCATTCCTTATCGGAGCGCGTGTGACATAAAACACGTGCTTGCGTAAGGTAGGCCGGCGCAGTGTATTAACGCCGGCGAGTAGGCAGGCAGCCGATCTGGCAGCCGCACTCGCCACCGCCCAGACAGCTGAACAGCGTCCTGTGCGCGGTAGCTGGCTAGCTGCGCAGCCTTCCGGAGGCTAACGGGTCTCTCTCTCTCTGACGCCCGCTGCCTGCCGTAGGCGTTCAGTGTGATTTGCAGCCCGTCGAGAACTTCAGTTTCCGCAGCTCGTAAAAGTGAGCTAACGACACCAGGCAAGCTCTCGGTAGCAAAACCTATCCAAAGGGGTGCACACTCAGTCGGAGGCACAGAGCAGAAAACTGAACGAAATAACGATTCCGATGCCCGTGTTTGCTTTTATATCGGGACTGGTCATCTCCCCTCGAGAAGCAGGGCTACAAGTATTCCTCCCTCGATATCATGCTTTAGAGCTGAGAATCCTTTCAAACTGTTACTACACTTAAATGCGCGATTTACGACGCGAAGATCTGTCCTCTGTGTTAGCAGCTACCTGAATTTTACATCGTCGTAAAGTCCTATGTCTAACCTATTCGGTTTATCGACCGATCACTTGTTAACACCTGTAAGCATTCCCTTTCTCGTAATACATGACTTTCTTACTCCATTTTTTGTGGTAACGCTGCTTTTTGCATATAGGAGACTCATCACGTCGTAGTCTTTGATTCTGAGAGTATGGTCTAGTAGGACTTGGATTTTATACCCACCTGCATACTGAGTTTCACGAAGCGTGTATCATTTACTTTTTAATTATAATGTTACACTTTCAAGTAATAAAACAACCGAAGATTGATTTGGAACTTTATACTTTAATTATCCCGAATATTTCGGATCAAAGGACTACAGGAAGTAAGCGCTCCTTAGAATACGAGGGATTCTGGTGAAGCTACAAATAATGATAGAGCTTTGTTGTAAGACAGATACTGCAGAAATAATTATATGTTCCTTGATAGCCCACTTCTCTCAAGGACTTCCTAAAGGCAGCTTTCCACAATTAGATGCTCGAACAATTTAGTTTCAGTTCGTGGAGGGAAGGTCTCTGTATTTCAATGTCAATATGAGCTGTGTACGTGGTATGCAAACAAATTTTGTTCACTAACAATCATTGCTTCTGTGAGCTTTTATGAGAATGCATAAACCGAATGATGGACCCACAGTGTTGTAACTTCATCGGTCTCACTAAAGAAAGCCTTGAACGAAACAAAGATCATTTTCGAGACTCCGACTCCGTCATCAGAAACATTCTAAAAAAATCTAAAAAACATAAATAAGTAAAATATTAATTGCAAGAGGAGAGAACCTGTAACAAAATTAACTGAAATTTCTGACGGTGCTCGACAAAAAATTATAACAATTTAAACAGATACCAGTTCCTGGTATCATGCAAATTTATATATATATATGATCATGAACCGGCTTTCATATGTTTAGGACATCGTCACGTGACAAAGTCCAAACACAGTTAAAATGACGTGCGTCATTTACAGGCATCATTTATACAGAAGGTACAAAAGATGCTAAAATGACTAAATGAAGAGTGTTTACATTGGAAAGCATAACTTTTTTATGTCTCGCGAAAAAAGTTACATCAACTAAAAAAGGAAACAAAGACTTTATGTGAAAATAAATTTAACAACCGATGAAAAATAAAGTTGAATTTACAATTTTAATGTAGTACTTGTAAGCAAAACTTGATTTAACAGGGCGGATATGGAGATTGTTTTTGGACATTTAATACTAAGCTGGCGTTTTGTGTTGTAAGTTGCTTTATTTCCAGTATTATCAGTAGAGTCAGCTTCCGAATATTCTTAACACAATGTAAAATTTCTTAGGCCTATCGTTAGGAGTGTTCGGTTCACTGTGTGTTCGGACACACTTGTACTCGGCTCAACATTAAAATCTGATGGTAGTCCCGCCACAGTTCGCCGCATGTCCTGATTTACCAATCTGCCCTGCGACAGATGTCCGACATCTGTAATGAGGGGTCGCTCATCCCCACGCCCTCTGGACGTGGTTTCACCTCATCGTGGAGACACTCACCACAGCACTCCTCGAGCACCAGACAAGTCGTGCAGCTTCCTAAATGCCCGTGCCGAGCCTCCAGCCCGTCAAAATCTGTCGTCGGTCAAACTCAAATAGATCGTGGGGCTTCCTCATTCCACACGGACAGCACGCACACTCATACTATGTACTTGCACCATGCATGTGACTAGCAGTCATTCCTCGCCAGGTGACGCTGCTATCGATAGTAGGTCGGTGGTCATAATGTTCTGGCTGGTCAGTGAACAGAGAGTAAGTATGATGCTGTCACACTTCCATGACGCGCTCCTAAGATTCACTGGTTCTTGGTGAACACTCGCCGTCGGGAACAACGTACTGGTTTCTGTAACTTAAGAAGAGTTCTAATCACTTACGTATCTAGGAAACTGTTCCATATGCTGGGACATTCGTTAAGTCTGCAGTGGCGCACCATTTCAAATGCTTTCCAGAAATCTAGGAATATGGAATCTATCTGTTGCCCTTCATCGCTGTTTATCAGGATATTCTGTGAGGAAAGGACAAGCTGAGTTTCGCACGAACGTTGCTTTCTAAGTTCTTGATGATCTGTGGAAAGAAGCTTTCCTGTCTCAAGGAATTGTTTTCAAGGATTCTAGAGCGAAATGATGTTAACGATATCGGTTTAATTTTGCGCACCCGTTCTTTTACCTTTCTTATAAATGAGAGTCACATGCACTTTTTTGCAGTTCGTTGTCTAAGTCGGATACTAAGAAATGCTTACCTGCTCTTTGCATGGTAAATACTCTCGTAGCCTTTTTAACGGAATTATTAACATTAACAACCATATTCGCTATGGCGACGTCATGATCACTATTCTACGTTCTATCCTGACATTGTCGACAAGACCAGGACTATTTGTAAAATTTTTATGTCGCCAGCGAACCCAATAACTTGGTTCGGTTATCTGGTCTTTAATGCCGCAGTTGATCTTGATTTCCACTGTCTAAGAAAGTCGTCGATATAAATATTGAGAAGTGTGACCAATCACTGTTATGGTTCAAGTATTCTCTTCGATCGTGCGTTTATTATGATTTTTGTTTCTTGATATAAACCTCTGTTAAGTGCTTCGCGTACCTTCTACTTTCTAAAATGCTTCATAAAACATACTGGCTCACCAAATCGAAAGCCTTCCCGCAGTCTACAAAACCAATAAGAGTTTCGACATTCATTCTATTCCTGGTTCTTTGATGACTCCTTTGTTCGTCTGTATGGGGCTCGTCCTCCTTCTCTATTACCTCCTGGAGTCCGCTTTCGGCACTTCTTATGGCGGCTTCACTTCACACTACCTGCAACTTTTCCGGTGGGTGTGAACCCTGCACCACTTTGGCTTCGTGAAGCGGCCCATGTTAACCTTGCCCTTCATTCCCATCCTAAGGACACTACTCTACCCTTGGTCTATCGCCTTCAGTTTCACGACCTTCGCATGGAACTTCGAGATAGTACCTTTGTATACTCTGATGACTCTCGGACTGACCGTGAGGTTGGGTGTGCCTTCGTCATTGGTACCCGTGGCTTCCGATATCGGCTTCTGGGACACTCCTCAGAATTTACAGGCCAGTTCTTCGCCTTGTGTCAGGGCACGGAGTACATCCGGTGACACAGCCTTTTCAATTGTGTCCTCTGCTCAGACCCACTCAGTGCCCTTCAAAGTCTATACGCGCTGTACACCGCCCATCCTTTAGTGCAGCGGATCCAGGAAAACTATCAACTGCTCACTCTTGGTGGAGCCAGTGTGATGTTTCTGTGGGTCCCTGGTCATGTCGGTCTGCCAGCAAACGACGCTGCTGCCGCTGCTGCCAAGGCTCCAGTCCCCGTATCTCAGCCCGCGAGTACCTATATTCCCTCCGATGATCTCTGTGTTGCCGTCTGTCAGGAGGTGGTGTCCCTTTGGCATCGCCAATGGTCCTCCTTTCTCTCCCAGTGGCTTGGACGACCTCCTCTCGGCCCTCCCTCCGGAAGGAGGTTATTTTAACTCGGCTGCGTATTGGGCACTGCCTTTTTAGCCATCGTCATTTGCTAAGTGACGCTGCCCCATCACTCTGTACACATTGCACTCAAGTTTTAACTGTCCGCCACTTCCTGAAGGAATGTCCATTTTTTAACCTTTTACGTTCCCGTCTGGGTTTGCCGTCTAAGTTATCGGCCGTTTTAGCAAATGACACAGGGGCTGTCGAACGCGTCTTACATTTTATCCGCCAAATCAATACGGCGAAGGCCATTTCATTTTTAGTTTTGGACTTCCGTTTCTTTATGGTGCCTTTTTAGCATCTTTTTCATGTGCCTGCTTTTAGCTGTGTTCTAGTATGTCAGTTGGAACTAACGTATACGACTCCTGTTGTTTTTGCACCCTAAAGCAAAAACAAAACCGAACAAAAACTTATTAGGAAGAGTTATTGCACGGTAATTTCCGAAACTCTTACGATCTCACTTCTTAAAAAGGGTGTTACTTCATTTGCTGTCCAGTACTGTGCTACTACCTTCATTTTCCAGAATGTATTAACTACTTTTCGTAATGTATTTCCAGCAATAGCGCTTCATGTTTTATTAACGTTGTTAATTGCATGCAGTATTGTAACTTTTCTACTTTTTATTTGCCTTTGGACTTAATGTGGCTCGTCCGTAGTTACCCGTCTCCTTGCTAAATTCTGCTGTGTCCTTCTAAGTCGATATTCTTGGCTCATTTTCTTCCTTCCATAGCCTTTTATGGTGGTAAGTCCAAACAACTTTGTCAGTTATGTGTTATCTTTCTGTGTTTCGTTCAGGTTTGTTTCTTGTGTATGCGTGGTACTTCCTGCCTGTCTACCTTTGATATCAGTATCTATGTTATTTACGAGGGCCATTCTAAAGGAATATAGCGTTTTGATCTGATGAGCTGCGGAGTTCTCACCTCCCAGTCACTGGCTTCAGCCTCTGACCAGTAGCGAGCAGGATCGATCGTTTACTGTTTATTCGTACGATTTTAAAACGTGAGAAAAAAATTAACGTTTGCGCCAAGTATGATGTTCGTAACGTAATACTGTTTATACATTAAAAAAATTCACCCCACCGTAAATTACACATATCACAGTTTATGGAAATAAAATCTTCAGTTTCGAAAATGGTACATCATCTTTAATATTCATCTTCAATATTCGTCATGAGAAACGATCAGGGTGACCTTCAGTTGTGACACGAACGCAAAGCAAGAATTGAGGAAAAAATTCAACGGTATACTATGAGCCGTGCCACCTCTTATCGACACTGTTCGTGATTACAACCTTCGGCTGTTGCCCAGCAACGGCTTTGCTCGTGCCGCCTGACAGGGCGTACGCGGCGCCTTCAGAGCCTTTTACAGAAGGACCGGGCTCCGGAGTGTAGTCACGGTTTGACTGTCAAGAGGGCAGGTTCCAGCTGCTAAGAGGACCGCGGTGTTCATTCCGAGCGGACAAGTGGAGTGGGCGCTTCTAGAGCAGCTTGTTGGCGAGTGCACGACGCCGGAGCAGTGCCTGCAGACAGGGGACGAGGTGGGTAGCTGCACATCAGGCAAGCGAACTGTCGTTGGGCACGACGAAGGAAAGATTCGTGTACCATTTACCACATGAAGCAACCCCTGCACAACCAGGAAGAACTGAACTTGGTGGACAGGTTTCACGACATTTCCTGCTGTTGTGCGCTTGTGTCGTGAAGGCGACTTCAACATACAATCCAGACTGGTTTAGTGCTGTTTGCCGGAACTTCACTTCCTGAAGTCCACAGGCAGTTTCTTAGTTGGTGTTTGTTACTGGTGCTGACAGATTTGAAAAGAGAAAATAGTTGATTAGTTATTATTTGATGCTAAATTCCGTCGGCCCATTAACTAGTTTCTGTTATCGTGAGTCGGAATTAAATTTTATTTGCCCTAGGTTTAAACTGGCTATTTATTCGTTTGAATACTGGGGCGTATAGCGAGAATAGATTTGAGTGGTTCATGTGGTCTTAACTCGCTCAGTGAGTGTGTCTGGTTTTAAGATTTTTATTACTGAGAGTTATAACTTATCTTAGTCTACGCCGTACCTTTTGCTTAGTTCAATTCGATTAGGTTTCCGACATCAGCTCTGTCTTGCATCTTTCAGACTAGCTGTATTACGCTTGTACCAGTTTTTTAAGGACTTCTTGTTGTTCGTTTATTATTCAAGAGGTGACAGGTACTTGTATTAGAAACAAGCACTGTTGTTTTACGTTATTCTTGTTTGTGGTGTTCAAATTATTGAAAGGTCAATGGTTATTTTAAATATGTTTCGGTGCACGAAGACTGCAAAGTGTAACCCTGTGAAGCTTCGAAAAGTCTCCTGCTTTACTGAACTGGTTATTGTGTATTTGTTAAATGTATTTTGTTTATATGTTTTGGAAGTACCAGTAACTGCACTATTTGGCCAGTGTCATGTGTAACGGCGTTTCGATTATTGTGAACTGATGCCGGGTTTGAGTCCTGCTCACTCTGTTGATTGTAGAAGGATGCTGGCAATAAAAATTGCACTCTGAAGATTTGCGCAAGCCTTTGTATCTTGTTACTTGATCGCAATACTGGTTTATTTTGATAAAACTGTTATTGTGTGAATGATGTTTATTGGACGGCTTAGCTCTACCGTTCCCCAAACACCTAGCTCACTGGCCGTTTCACACACGTTTCACTGTTGATGGACTGAGTTTGTGCTTTCCTGAATCAAATCTATCAGTGGTGATTTGGACTACAGAAAATGTGTCCCGGATGGGTTGCTAATCAGACAGAAGAAGACGAAAATCTGCCCGGACAGCTGAGGGTGTTAAAGCTCCACCTTCGCGACTGGGAATGGCGCCGGCACTGGATCGAATCCATCCACCGGATTAACGTCAAAGATCGCTATGCCGGCCAGCCTGAATGTGGTTTTTAGGCGATTTTCCACAGTCCACAAAGTGACTACCGAGGTAATACCCAAGTCCCGCCAAACATTTTGAAAACTCTCACTCACTTTCACACACCGAGCAAGGTGGCGCCTTGGTTAGCACACTGGACTCGCTTTCTGGAGGACGATGTTCGAAGCGCGCGTCCTACCATCCTGATTTTGGGTTTCCGTGATTTCCCTAAATCGCTTCAGGGAAACGCTGGGATGGTTCCTTTGAGAGGGTATGGCCGATTTCCTTCCACTTACTTCCCTGATATGAACTTGTGCTCCGTCTCCAACGATCTTGTTGTCGCGGCACGTTAAACATTAATCGCCTCCTCCACCTCATTTTCACACGTGTGACACTTCACGCAACAGCTGGAATACACGTTTTCCGTCCCGGGGGGTAACGGGGTCGCGACAGGAAAGGCATCCGGCCACCTCTTAAATTAACCATGCCAAATCAGTTAATAGCCGTTCCGAGCTTTCACCGATGCGGGAAAAAGGCATAAAAGGGCGCAAGGAAAAGAAGAAGCCCGATGAACACAGAAAACAACGGATGTGAACTCTTCTCATCCGGTACGACAAGGATGGCGAGGAATTTTCGAACTTCGTAATTATTGGTCACGATACTTGAGTATCTCAAAAATGTCCTGAAATAGTCTTGAACTGGTAGGGAGCTAGTTGGATCTGGGAGCAGTAAGGTGTTGAGCGAAAATAATACAATGTCTAAAAGAAAATTATTTACTACAGAGACCGATCTTTAGATTGCAAAAGAAAATGACACTTGTCCGCCAAAGAGGCTAAATTTTAAAACAAAGCTTTATTCCTGATAAATACCGAAAAATGTCATTTTTTTTTCAAATACACTGATAGAAAAAAAATAGCAAAATCAAAAAATAATTGATGTATAGAATGAAATTTCGGAAATACATTTGTTTAGGTAACATAATTAAGTGATTAACATTGCAAGATCACAGATTAATGTAAGCGCGAGATAAACCACTGAAAATGCGAAGTGCTGGTACATTTATAACCAGTCTAATCCCAAGACTGTTGACTGGAAGGATACGAACGTGCACACATTGTTCTTTATAGATATCGGATGTCAGTTTGTGGGTTTAGTTCTATGCCTGATGCACTTGGTCAGGTTATGCTGTTTATGGATGACACTTGAGTTGTCGTCCGATTACGTCCCATATGTGCAGATCTGGTGATCGAGCAGGACAAAGCAACTTGTCAACTAAACAACAGAGTCCTCCTGCTGTCATTCGAAATCACACCTTAAACCATAATTCAAAATGTAGGTCTAGTGTGTCTAGGACGCATAGAGATTGGTTGTAGGCTCTCAGCTGGCCTCATCCTAACCAGCAAACAACTGTCACGCAGAAACAGCTGTCATCAGAACACACAACAGACCTCCACCGTTGCCAGCATTCGTGTATAGTGGCTACATTCCTGCCAAATCTTTCTGCAATATCGCAGGACTATCCAGCTTCTCGAAGCACTATTATACGACCTCGCTCAAACCCAGCCAGGTGTTGATAATAGCGTCTTTGTCGCCTTATAGGCATCCTTGACTATCGTCAACTCAACACGCCCAATCTCAGAGGTAACTAACACAAACGACCATTACAGCGTATATTTAAAGCAAACTGTCGATCGATAGAAACGTGTCGGATCTTCGACTGAATCACATTTTTGCTCCACTAGATCGATAGTCGTCTCCACAAACGCCGTCATCGAAGTGAACGGCGGCTCGACACTTTCGGCACACCACGGACGCAGGCTTGTGGGAGCAGTATTATGCTATGGGAGACATACTCCTGCTCTTTCATGAGGTCTGTGGCAGTAATGGAAGACACATTGACAAATGTAAATCCCTTAATGCTTGATGTCTTCCCAGACGCCGATGTTATCTTTGAGCAGTACAATTGTCCGTGTCTCGGAGCCAGAACCGTGCAACAATGGTTTAAGGAGCATTATAGTGAACTCACGTTGATGTCTGGGCGACCATATTCGCCTGATGATAATCTATCGAAACCGTCTGGGTCGCTGTCGAGAGCCATGACTGCGGACGCTAATCAGCGGCCCGTTTTTTGAGTGAATTACATGATCTATGAGTAGACATCTAACGCCACGTACCTCCACCAACGTACCAACCAACTTTTTGATCCCTGATACGCAGAATCAGTGATCTATTTCGTTCCCAGTGTGGATAAACAAGCTACTAGGAAGGTGGTCATAATATTTAGGATCATCGGTGGGTTTTTATCATTATGTTTAATAAAAATGTCTGGCGGAACAAATGCCCTCTGCTTCTAGAATGACCCTCGTAATAACTAGTGCCAGACATTTCTCGTGGCACATAAGTAACTATAGTACCGCTACAGTGACAGCTGGTTTGCAGCACCGCAGGGGCATTCGGCAGGTTGTGGGACGCGTTGCGCTTGGCGTACAAGGCGCGGGTCGCGACCTCTGCACGCGCGGCGCGGGTTCGCGCCCAGGCTGCACTGGCAGGCCGCAGGCCGCTGCGATGCAAATGCGCGCCGCGCAAGGCGCGCTGACGCCACCGGCGCTCCTAATGAGCCGCGATTGTCTCCGGCGCTCACACCTGCCAAAGTCGCGCCCCCTCGCGCTGTCGTTTGACGTCACGTCCGCGCCCACTTCTCCAAATTTGACTCCGGCCGTGTACAGCACGCACACACACACACGAACATACACACACACGCGCCATCACTTCGGCAACAAACGCTGTGGTTGCAAGGGCGCGCTCAGATGGATTGCCTTCTGTCATCATGCTATAAAGGTCACGTCCAATCGGCCGCATCGATGAGTCAACTACAGGGTGACCCAAACGTCCCTCAACATTTGAAGATGCACTAATTTACGAAATAATGTAGGCAGAGAGGTAAAATACTTTACACACATGCTTGAGAAGAAAAGGAGTTTTATTGAAACCGAAAACGAGTGCAAAAATGATCAACAGATGGTGCTCGACAGCAACATGTCAATGACACCGCTTGAGAATCGAGTATAAAATGAGCTGTAGGGAGGAAGGGAGTCTCATCTCATCCTCGACCATCAGCTCACCTGGACCCCTAACCTCCTGACGCTTCAGCAGAAAGCCCAATCCCGCCTCTGCCTCCTGAAACTCCTGTCTGGCCAGACACGGGGATTACGTCCTTCCACCATCCTCCACATCTACAAATCCCTCATCCATTCTATCCTCTGTTATGCCAGCATTGCCTGGATCTCCACACCCACCTGCTTTTGCAAGGCCCTCCAAATCCTTGAACACCGTGTGCTCTGCCTTGTCTTCCATATCCACCTTCCTTCCCCCACATGGCTCCTGTATGAACTCATCCCTTCCCCCACCTCCTCCTTTTCCTCCAACATCTCTACATCCTTTACACTGTCCATAGGCTTGATCCCCCCCATCCACTTGTTTCCTCCTTCCTCTCCACCCGCCGCCCATTGCAGCATCTCTATCACTGTATCCCTCCATCCCTCCATCTCCTTTATCAGGGCAATTTCCAGCACCTCCCCCTCCCGGATGTTGAAGTTTGCTGTGACATCTACCCTTCCTTCCAACTCTAGCCTGGCCTTGTTCCCTTCCCTCCCAAGGGCCCCCTTTTGTCCGCTCCCCTCCTTCTCCCAGAGCGGATTTTCCTCCTTCCCCCCCTCCCCGAGTCCCCGCATCCCCCCCTCATCTGTGTTCCTCCCACGTCCGTCCCTCTCCATAACTCTTCGACCTGCCCCCACCCATCTCCCCTCTCTCTGCCTTCTTCCCTCCTCCCTCATCTCCATGCCCCTAGCAGATCCTGTGTTTTGCTCATCGTCATCAGTGTGCTACGTCAGTGTTGTGTTTTGTGCTGTTCTCCTGTGTGTCACGAGCTGTGATTTTAATTGTCTGCTGGGCTTGTACATAGTGTTACTGTCAGTGATCGTTATATGCCATGCTGTCCATCGATACTTTTATGCTCCAACCATACTTCGCTTTGTGTTCTTTTAACTGTCCCAGTGTGAGGTTGTTTGTGCACAATACTTTATTATGGTTTTTATCTCCATTTTAAGGTCGCCCCCATTTTGTCTGTTCTCTTCCATTATGTAACCCTTTTTTACATTTTTCTCCGCCATATTTTCTCCTTTGTAATTTTAAATGTTTTCTGTTGTCTTTTGGCTGAAGATCAGCGCAAATGGTGCTGCCAGTGTGCCCCAGATGGGGAATTGAAGTATAGCCATGTATGGACGTGAAACATGGACGATAAATAGTTTGGACAAGAAGAGAAAAGTAGCTTTCGAAATGTGGTGCTACAGAAGAATGCTGTAGATTAGATGGGTAAATCACATAACTAATGAGGAGGTATTGAATAGAATTGGGGAGAAGAGGAGTTTGTGGCACAACTTGACTAGAAGAAGGGACCGGTTGGTAGGACATGTTCTGAGGCATCAAAGGATCACCAATTTAGTATTAGAGGGCAGTGTGGAGGGTAAAAATCGTAGAGGGAGGCCTAGAGATGAATACAATAAGCAGATTCAGAAGGAAGTAGGCTGCAGTACGTACTAGGAGATGAAGCAGCTTGCACAGGATAGAGTAGCTTGGAGAGCTGCATCAAACCAGTCTCAGGACTGAAGACCACAACAACAACAACAAAGAAAAAAAAGAAAAAAGACAGGGAGTCAGATTATTCCTAGCCTGGTTGATAAACATCTGCTAGAAGCTACGACTCTTATGCGGGATGGCCCTACACCACATATCGCTACAGATGTGAAAGATCTCTTGCGCACATCGTCATGCTTGACCTCCCAGGTACCCCATTTTATGTAGTATTATTGATTATTAAATTAAAAATATTCCTTATTTATTAATTATTATAAATAAATATTCTTTATGTGTGCTTTTATTTTAATTGTTGGCTTAGTTATGGGTTTTAGTTGGTTTAGCTTTGCTCCTCATTTCCTTTTATCTTTACTCCCCTGAAAGCCTGTGAAATATAAATATTTTGTTTTAAATACCACAGGAGAGCAAGAGATGTATTCCTCAGCGGCGATCTCGCGGAAATTCCTCGTCGTTATCTGCTCCACATGAAATCTCTAAAACCTTTCCTCGCTGCACAGATCGTTCGGTACACCTGTGTGCTATGTTGTTTTATGAGTCTGGATGATAGATTCAACAATTTAGCAAGTTAAAGTTTATTAATTCGGTGATAATCTCTCGACGAATTCTGACTGTGGAAAATGCAGGTTCGCTCTACCAGTCCAAACTTCACCTCCGAGCGATCTACGTCTCGTAATATCTGTACCGCGATAATTAACTAATTTCGATATGGATGTATACACACCTTGAACACATGAAGTTGGTTATTGGTTTTTACTTTGTGCAATAAACTATTTGAACATTTACTATACGCCGTAATGGCGTATCACAAAAATACAATCTCTCTCCTCCTCTCACATGTCCGATCTCTCCATTTTCTTCACAAAGAGTCCATAAAACAAAATCTTTCAATTGGTATATGCCGTTCAGCACAATATCAATTCGTCACACCCAAATTAGAGTATTGCATACATTGTTACACCATGCTCGACCTCAGTCTGTGTTATTATTGGTTGTGGGGTTACCTGAGTCGCGATCGTCCGACCTCATTAGGGACGCTAAGAAACAACATCCGACAGCAATTTTTCGCCGCACCTACTGATATGCTGTACAGTGCTGTTCATAACATTATGACTGCATCACAGGTATTGTTGATGAATGAGGGTCGACACGATGAGCTTTGGTTATAAAGAGCATCAACTTCGCTGAAAGTCAATTCTTATGTCAATTATTGCTTTTGTATTATATTAAGCGCAGTCGGTTGGTCATTTTGTGCACTTTGTTTTGATTTCAATAAAATCCCACGTCATTTCAGGCAAGTGTGTCAGTTTTTCCTCTCTACCAACTTTATTCCGTGAAGTATTGACTTTTCAAATGTTAATGACTTTTGGGTCACTCTTTGTTTTGAACTGTGTCGAATTGTTGTACTCTTTCTAGTTTACACAAACCTGGAAACTAACGCATTGATAGATGAGGACAGATTCTTTCGTTGCCTTTTTAAAGTCCAATATGCACATATCCTGAAATGAAATTTAACATACAGACATGGAATATTCCGGGCGTTTCAGTCCTGATAATAAAAACTCCTAAAATGCCTTCCTCCGCTTACAGTCACTTATTCTTAAGGGTTTTCTAGTTGAAAATCACTCTTGTCAAATTACTGGGGTAGTTAGTACACAATGGAACACACCCATTTAGTAGACCTCACTAATAGTTCAGGTGAAATTTCATCACCTGTGGGCTAGCATATTCAATAAAACAACACCTATTGTCTCCTGGAAGCATCAGCGAACATTTTGTCTCTAAAGTTGTTCCTCATGAGGTGCTCTATTACCCATAGTTGCTTGTTGCACAGGTTTTTAAACAGCTTACGTAAAAGTTCACATCTTGAGAAGCAAGTTTCGTGAGAGACAAAGTGTTCACCCACACTTCCAAGCGAAGTTACCTGTATTTAATAATTTATTATGCCTGTGAAAGGCATCAGGGCGTAGGCACCTTGTAGCTCTGTGTGTCTGTTCACATCTACTCCTAAACCTCTGGATTAGTTTCAGTCAAATTTAGGAAAAATTCTACTTTTTGTTTGAGAAGACCTACTATGGGAATAACAACCTTCTAGCTTCTATAGGGATGGTGGTGGGGATGGAAAGTTTTAGAAATGCTTGACATCTACTTCACACTGCACAACTGATGTGTTGTGCAGGAAGTATTGGAATGCATTTCTGGGCGTTTATAGCCATACCCATGGCTGATCAGATAAAGGGTGGAGGAGGAAATAGATAGTGAGAGGGGGAGGATGAGATGGGCAGAGAAATGACCACAATTAGAAAATTCGGGAAATTAGGGCTAATATAGGGTTTATTGACAATCATTTCTCCACATTCCATTCACAAATGAAACAGGGAAGGGGACATCAGTTAGTAGTACCAGAGATAGCTTCCACTGCACAGAATGAGGTGGCTTGGGGAGTATTGATGTAGATGTAGAGATAGACAGGTGGGAGTAGAACAGAGAGACATTGGAGGAGGAGACAGACAGATAGTCAGGAGAGTAGAAGACAGTCAAAGAGAAGGGGAGAAGAGGAAATGGACAAACAGAGAAGGAAGCATAAGAATTAGGCACAGAGAGGGGGAAGAGGAGGTGCAGACAGAGAGAGACAGAGACAGAGAGAGAGGGAGCAGAACAACAGAAGGGGAAGTTTTGCAGATAAAGGAACAGGAGGAGATAAACAGAGTGAGGGGGATAAGCAGATGGATAGCGAGGAAGAGGAGGGGATGGACAGAGAGAGTGAGGAGGAGGTGATGGACGTAAAGAGGAAAAGAGGAGATGGGCAGAAAGAGGGGGAGCAGAAGGTGGATGTGAAAGGGAGAACGAGGTGGAGAGAGGAGATAAGGAGATTGGAAATGAACAGAGAGAAGAGAAGTGATGGACAGTGAGAGGGGGAGAGAGGAAGAAGTAGACAGAAATTGGGTAGAGATGGACAGAGAGAGGAGGGGGATGGACAGAAATAGGAAGAAGGGGGAGATGTACTAACAGAAGAATGGAATAAATGAATTCCCAGGCAATGATAGGCTTCACAACTAGTATATATATAAAGTGGATGTATGTGTGTATGTTACAGACCTCCTCCTAATCCAATGGATCGATTTCATCCAAATTTCTGACACACAATATTTATTATCTAGAAACAAATATTATGGGGCATAACAACCACCTTGCTCCAATGTGAATAGGGGTGGAGATGGAAAGGCTGAGATAAATAACTGACTTGTTGTGCACATAGTAATGGAATAGGTTCCAATTGGGATACTTGCTGACAGGCATGGCTGAGCAGAGAGACAGGTTTCAGAAGATATGTGTAGTGAGAGGGGGAGGATGTGATGGACAGAGAAAAGGAGAGGAGGGATGGAGAGATAGGGGTGGGAGTCGGAGATTGACAGAGGAGGAGGGAAAGGAGGAAATGAACATAGAGAGGGTGGCAGGAGATGGTCAGAGAGAGGGGTAGGAGGAGATCGACAGTGAGAAGGGATAGAAAGAAACAGACAGCGAGAGGGGAAAGGAAGAGATGGACTGAGAGCAGGTGGAGGAGAAGATAGACAGAGAGGAGGAGGACGACAAGGAGGAGGAGGAAATTAAGATGGAGAAACATAGGGGAGAGGGAGATGGACAGAGAGAGGGGGATAAGGATATGGACAGGGATATGGGGAGAAGGAGGAGATGGACAGAGACGGAGGAGGAAGAGATGGATGGAGACAGGTTGAGATCGACAGAGAAAGAGTGAGGAAGGGATGTGTAGGGTAAATATGGAAGAAGGAGATTCAAAGAGATAGGGTGAGGGTGGGTAGTGAGTGAGGGAATGGATGTGTGAAACTATTGTGCTGTATGTGTATGTGGGTGAATACGCGAGTAAAAGGTTAGGCATATGTAGACTCTGATATTGCTGAGTCATTCTCATACCACTATGGACAAATGTAGAATACTGTGGCTACAATAGATCTAGGTGTAGGTAAAGTTGTGGTTTGTCGTCCTGTCCTATATAAATTATTAATATTTAGGAGAAAATGCCACATTTGTAGACTAAAATTCATCGTTAAAACGATATCTTTTCTTTGAATGACCTTCAATTAGAATTTTATACTAGAAATCACCAGTGTGTGTTACGTATTAATCTATTGTCTGAACCTTTTCCAATCGCATAGAGAGCTACGATGTAATCTGCAGTGGTAGTTTATAAAGATATTTAATATGCAAAATTCTATTATATTTTGTTTGTTAAGTGTATCGTGAAATTTATTATTTGTACAACCGGATGATGCAAAGTACCTACACATTATTTCGTGGTCTAAGAGTAAAAGCACCGTCAATAACTGGCCTTTATACAGTAACTCCATGGGATTGGCATGTATAATTTCGGATCTGGCAACAGTGTGTAGAGGGTGGCCAGATGCCCTTCTGTCGCCCGCCTAGACGAAATTTGTGTCCCCGCCATCTAACTGCGTCTTATGTTATCCAAGTTGTCAATTCGCCTTGCGGATTCGATGTGGGACTGGCGCCCTCCACGAATCTCGATAGCGGCGGGTCAAGGCGCGCGGCAGTTCGAGTGGCTTACTTGAGATAGTAGATATCCTAAATATTTCTCTCTCTCTCTTTCCCACATTGGTAACAAAGTACACAATCTGTCCTGATTTCCTAGGGCTGGAAATCAATGTGTCCTAATTGCTATTTCTGTATTAGTGTTACAGCGACATGTATAAAACGTATTTTTATTTTTCTTATGCCCTCCCAGGAATAGGCCTAGGGCCTTCTGTGGTCTCGTCATCTCTTCCTCGGTCTTCTGACACTTCCCTTTCTCCGTTGTTTATAATCCATTATAAGTGTAAGAACTCTTTGTGGTGGCATATGAAACACAAGTTCGCTCAATTTTTCTTTGTACTGGACTGTCTTTTGAGTTACAAGTTGCTTACTCAACTCTTCTCTTATCACTTCGTTTCTAATTTTGTCTTCCCCTTTGTCGATCTGTGAAAGGCCAGCACGTGGAGTACAGTACAAACAAAATTTCTCATCCACAGCTAGTAAAGCGGAATTGATTGCGTTGCATAAATTCGTGAAACATAATTGTATAAAATATGGAGTTAAATTTTTGTTGTTTTAATGACCTGTGGAAACTGTGAAGGTTGGTGTCTTTGTTCAGCCATGACTTCACGTAACCAGTAGTATAAATCAAGTTCATTCTTTCATTAATCTTCAGTAAATACCTGTGCCGCCAGCACTAATGTAATATAAGTGTAGATTTCCAGATTTATATTGATTTTTCTCGCAGAATAGACGGGTTTGCTTTGTGTGCACAGAAGTTATGTTCAGCCATGTGTTACTCAATATGCATCGAAATTCATCTCATCGGACAATTCTAAACTTGCGTAATAGAACGAGTATCTATTTGTGTGGATTATATTCCTTGGTTATCAT
Source organism: Schistocerca piceifrons (assembly GCF_021461385.2). Taxonomy (NCBI): domain Eukaryota; kingdom Metazoa; phylum Arthropoda; class Insecta; order Orthoptera; family Acrididae; genus Schistocerca; species Schistocerca piceifrons. The sequence goes on along the minus strand of NC_060142.1, from coordinate 316,392,096 downwards.
GATGTAACATATTTTTAGTGATCAGCCTTGAAAGTCGTGAGCTCTATCTTCTTATCTCGTGTTTTCTACTGAAAATATCGTGTTTGTACTCTTGTTAACTTTACTATTACAGAGATCGCCTAAACTTCATTTTCTTTTATTGGTCCTGTGCGCAACAAAAAACTTACTTGGTCTTTCTGCTGCCACAGGCTTGATGTGCTGCATTCCATTATTTAACAAAAACATAAAAAACCTATTATTCATGCTGAGTGCAACGCATATTCTGTATGGCGGCTCCTGCTGTTGCTGTGGCTGCTTACTACAACTACATATAATTCAAGAGAAAGGTTTTGGTCAAATCTAAACTCGATGAATGATAACCCCTTATTTCAAAAACTATATTCTGAAAGCGATTCTTTCTCATTCAATTAACAAAACACTAGAAGCTCTTTGAACAATCACTTCGTATGTAGATCTGCCTCCAGTGGCATTAAAGCAATATTACAAATTAATAAAATTCTTGAGACAGACTGAAATACTTCTCAATTAAATACATAGTGAAACAATTTCCTGACAATTACAAAAGAAATCAATACTTAATCTATTCGCCTAACAATGGTTTCCCTTAAGAATTCAACTCCTATCATTATCAAAATTACTGTCTGCTGCTATGCACATACACAAACCCTTTTCTCTATTAATAAGCGCTCTGCAAATTAAAAGAAAATATCAACTCAATACCAAATCCTGTGTCGCTGCTGGCGGACAAGGCATTACGGCAGTTCGGCGACGACCTCTCGCCCAACACACGTGTGCACCACAGCAGGCGTTCTCCTACACTGGTTTCCAAACTGCCACTTATTAATCCGTGCGCTGCGAAGCGCGACAACAATATCTTAAGACTCCAGAGCTTGTGTTCGCACGCTGTAGCCAACCTTTAAATCCTAAGAGAGTATTGCCAACTTTCAGCCTCTTGCTTGGCGTTCAGCCATGACTTCTCTGCTAAGTATGCAGTACGCTTCTTAGCTGCTATCGACAGTGGAAGTTCGCTTTAATTTTTATTTTTTATGAATGAACTAGTGTGCGATTGCGTAATTTTTTATCTTAAAACCTATATTCTTTGTGTGTATACCCACGCCTTCCCCAACCACACTGTCTCTTTCAATAACAAAAGTCTTCCGTGAAAGTTAAATATTCAGTATTGATACATTGGTAAAATGGTTCAAATGGCTCTGAGCACTATGGGACTCAACTGCTGAGGTCATTAGTCCCCTAGAACTTAGAACTAGTTAAACCTAACTAACCTAAGGACATCACAAACATCCATGCCCGAGGCAGGATTCGAACCTGCGACCGTAGCGGTCTTGCGGTTCCAGACTGCAGCGCCTTTAACCGCACGGCTACTTCGGCCGGCGATACATTGGTAAAGTTATTTTCTTTATTTAAAGTGTGGCCATGCAAGTACCTTATGTTACTGAGTGCAATTTCCATGTATGTGTGATACTTTGCAAGAAAACCATTTGAATGGAATCCCAGGTTTTATATGGTATGATCAAGTCAAACAGTAAGATAGATTTTCATAGTTAAAGGTGGGTGTCATAGTCTAATTTTCCATTATATGATTTAAGTGAGATAAGATCTTCCATTGCGCATTATAAGAAATATTATCAGGTCCCATTCAGGATATCTAATCTATAAAATTAAATAAGAACTTATAGAAAAGTAAAGCGATGAAAGCAGCAATTTGTTTATATGATGACCCAACACTGTTCGGGTAGTATAGGCAGAAACTGTAAGAATTCATACATTCGTGTGTTCTACATGAGTGCCACTCCTCAGGTTAGTGAAAAATGCTATTGGGGAGATGCTTGGTCAAGATGAAACAGTAACAGCTTCTTTTATCCACAGAAGATTGCATACTGAGTATAAACTGAATCTTAGGCGTTTTGTGACTTCGTATTTATGAGAGTGTTTGTTGTCACTTTCAATCCTTCAGTGGCTTTTGTGTTTTAAAAAGGATAGGTAAATACAGTTAACATAGGTGAAAGCACGTAGCGCCGCAACAGTAGCGTTGCGGATATTGCGACATACTCGTGTGTCGCCAACATCTGTCGGCCCAATGAGCACAGTTATACGGAAACGGTACGGGTTTTTGTGGATTGGAGGCGTCTTCCGGCCCATGAACTACGCATCTTTTTTCTCAACAGGAGCACCGCGACACAGAATAAGCACAGGCCTGTTCCGGACAGTGGCCTCTGCCTAAAACTCATGTCGAACTACATCTTCCTGTGCGTATCCTAAAGGCCGCCGTAATTCGTTTCTTGTCCAACTGCAACACGGTGGTCATGGAGTGAAAGAAAATATTTTCCTACTATTCGCCCACATATGCCTACAACAACAGCTGTCCCAGGTTTCTAGAAAAGTGTAAAATGAACTGCTTCAAAACTAGCTAAAAACGTAGAGACAGTGCGGTGGTATCATTTTAAAGCTCAAATGTGATCCGTACAGTGAATGACTGATCAGAAAATTGATTGTGCTTTACTTATGTAGTATTTACCCAGATTGTTCCTTACTTCTTACGCTATTCGAACAAATTACATAAGGTTCACAACCAGATACAAGTAAATAACCCTTGAAATTTCGGGATTACAGCCATGTGACAGTGAATCCGTAGATGGTGGTGTATGGGGCATACAGGTAACTGATCACTTTTTCCACCAGAGTTATGCGATAACTAAGGTAGTCCGTCCTTGAACTGACTTAGCGTGCTGCCTTATAGGAATTATTCCTACCCATTATGTGGAGATGCTCTCATAGTTTCACGCCCCCTTGCACAGCCGCAGCAGCGGCTTCGGGTTCTGAAAATGCAATACTACTGTCTATGTTTTACATAAAGAAGCGAGCAGTAGTTTTTCCTTTGGGCAAATAATTTTTGCACAGGATGCCATTATAACCCGTTTCTTTATGAAACACCGGAAAATGAACTTGTTCACAATGATTATTAGCTATCTATTAACGGTATGCGACAATGGTCTACCGCATGACTGGATCGAAAGTCATCCTATCGACGGCTGCCGATTATGGCGCACAGTCCGTAACTTGAGCGTACAACCGGTACAGTTAGATGGTTCAGATGGTTCTGAGCACTATGGGACTTAACATCTGAGGTCATCAGTCCCCTAGAACTTAGAACTACTTAAACCTAACTAACCTAAGGACATCACACACATCCATGCCCAAGGCAGGATTCGAACCTGCGACCGTAGCGGTCGTGTGGTTCCAGACTGAAGCGCCTAGAACCGCTCGGCCAGACCGGCCGGTTCGGTACAATTAGTATGTGATCATGTGTCTTAAGTTATGGCAAAGTTATTTATTTATTTATTAATATCAGCATGTCCAAACATTACAAAATTACTCAAAGACAGCATTTATGGCGCGGAGACTCCGCGTAATATCTGAGTGGCAAAAAAAAAAAAAATTGTTAGCAAGTATTTATTACTAACAGTTTCTTGACTCCCACCAGAATAAATGTATATTTCCTACGTATCTCTTTGCTGGTGTGACGAGCGATTTCTGGATCGACACCTCATCTCACTGGCTTAGAAAGCGCCAGGTGGCCAGCAGCTTCTGTTAACCAACGTGAGTACCTACCGCTCGCTCCTTACTCCGTAAGTACTGCAGCACTAAACATTCACTTCATGTATGTGAATAAGCGAAACTGGAAATAAAGTCAAATGCGCTATTTTCTGCAAATAAGGGGTACGTTACAACATGGCTGAGTGGTTGTCAACCAGAATATCATCCCCCAGGGGGTCCACAACACTTTTGTGGATACGCCATTGCAGCCTTCTTTCTCTCCCGGGCTGCATTTCCTTTCCCTTCCCCTCCTTTCCCCTCCATGCTCCTTTCCCCTCGCCCTCTCCTCTCCCTCTATTGGTGTCCTTGCTTATGTTGGCCCCCGCTATCCTCCTGGTTCTGTTGGTTTTACACTCCGGCTTTGTTGCGTAATCATCTCCTCCTTTTGGCATTCCTTGGTCCCCCTCTGGGGTTTGACCTCCATTCCAAAATTTCTCTTCCGTAGTGTGAGCCATTTGGGGAAGAGCACCTTACCTAATGTCTCTGACATGCGCCCTCCTAGTACATTCCACCTTTTCTTTTACGTCGTTGTCTGATGCTAGGGTGCATAGCCAGCACAGTAGCCAGCCCGTGTGGTGGGGTCGCTATGTACCCTTTTGGTTGAGCCCCCTGAACACACAGGGATCACACTTCTGATACCTGAGCTGTGACCTCCTCATGCATGCCTTGGAGTGGTTGCTCGTCATCCTGGAGCATCGGAACTCCCGGCATTGGCCGCCGTGCCAGACGGCCCTTGCTGTGGCTCGGTGGCGCCCGTGAGGAGAGCCTCTGATCGGAGTGGGTGGTATCAGGGCGGACGCTATGCAGATGAAACGCATACGGGTCCAAAACTCTGGCCGTTCTTCTGCGGCCGTCTCTCTGCGTGGTACTGATTCCTCAAGTGCTGCTTCTCTTGCTCCTTCGGCCTTCCCTTCCATGGCTACCCCCTGGGAAGAGAGTCAGGCCCGACGTCTAGGGGCAAAACCTTTCCCCCGTTATCTAGTTTGCACCAGGACTGATGGAGATACTTTCACCAGTGTCAAACCTTTATTCTTTGTGGAACACATTGAAGACAAGTTCGGCGAAGTGGACTCCCTGAGCAAGATGCGGTCAGGTTCGTTGCTGATAAAAACTGCTTCAGCTGCCCAGTCTGCGGCCCTTCGTGCCTGTACCCATCTTGGCACAATTCCTGTGTCCATTACCCCTCACCAGTCTCTAAATATGGTACAAGGTGTGATTTTTCACAGGGACCTCATCCTTCAAACTGATGAGGAACTTCGGGACAATCTCGGACGGCGGGGTGTTCATTTTGTTTGGCGTGTTCAGAAGGGTCCTAAAGATAATCGTATTGATACTGGTGCCTTTATCCTGGCCATTGAAGGGGATACCCTTCCTGTGAAAGTTAAGGTTATGGTCTATCGCTGTGATGTGAAGCCTTACATCCCACCTCCTATGCGGTGTTTTAAGTGCTTGCGTTTTGGCCACATGTCTTCTCGCTGTTCCCAGGACCCTCTCTGTGGTGACTGTGGACGTCCACTCCATGAGGGGAGTCCCTGTGTTCTCCCTCCTGTATGTGTCAATTGTCATGGTAGTCATTCTCGACGTTCACCAGATTGCCCAGTATATAAGAAAGAAAAAAAGATACAGGAGTATAAGTCCCTTGATCATTTAAGCTACACAGAGGCCCGTAAGAAATATGCCCGATTGCACCCTGTATCCATGACATCTAGTTACGCCTTGGTTACATCTTCATCCCTTCCTCCCCCTTTCTTACCCCCATCCCGGGCCCCTCTCCTCCCCCCCTCCCCTGCGGCTCCCACACCTTCTCCTATGGGCGCTGCTCCCCCTCCCCAGCCGGAGAAGTGTCCCACTCCTTCGGCGTCTGCCGGTCAAGGGCGCCTCTCCTGGGATGCCCCTTCCCAGCACCTTCCAGGTCAACGGTCTGCTGCCGCGTGGCGACCGCGAGAGCCGCGGTCTATCGGCCCCCAGGTCGCCCGGTCTCTTTCTGTTCCTGATCTTGCTGCAGCTGGCTCCTTTATGCCACACAGCCCTCCTCGATCTCAGCCTGAAAAGAAGAAGAAACATAAGTCCCGGGACAAAGAGCCTCTGGTGTCACCGGAGGTCCCTTCCCCGACTTCACAACTTGATTCTGACCTGTCGTTCATCGATGTCGCCCCGTCCTTGTCGGTGACGGGTGGGGACCCGGCGGTATGACTGGATATAGCGTGTTCAGCCCTCATTTAAACCATCGCTCTGTGGTTCTCCAATGGAATTGTAATGGCTACTATCGTCACCTTCCGGAATTGAAATCCCTTCTTTCGTCCTACTCTGCAGCTTGTGTGGTTCTCCAGGAATCTCATTTTACTGATGCTCACTCACCGACCCTCCGTGGGTTCCGTGTTTTCTGTCTAAATCAGGTCGGACCCTTGCGGGCTTCTGGTGGCGTTTGTACGTTGGTCCGTACAGACATTGCTAGCACGTGGATTCCTCTCCAAACTACATTGGAAGCGGTTGCTGTTAGGGTCCACTTAGACTCTGCAGTCACAGTTTGCAATCTTTATCTCCCTCCTGACAGGACTCTTACACCTGCTGCCTTAACCACCCTTCTTCAGCAACTTCCTCCTCCCTTCCTCCTCCTTGGGGATTTTAATGCTCATCATCCTTTGTGGGGCAGTGCCTTTCCATCTAGACCAGGTCTTCTTATAGACCAATTTATTTCAGACCACGACCTGTGCCTTCTTAATGATGGCTCCCCTACTCATTTCAGTGCCGGTCATGGGACCTTTTCTGCCATTGATCTTTCTCTTTCTTCTCCCTCTCTCCTCCCTTCATTACACTGGTCGCCACACGACAACCTTTGTGATAGTGACCATTTCCCGTTGATTATAACGCTCCCTTCCCGCTTCCCGATGGACAGGTTACCTCGTTGGTCTTTCCACCGCGCCGATTGGCCTCTATACACTGCACAGGTCGAGTTTTCTCCCTCTTTGTCGGGTTGTATTGATGACGTCCCACGTGACGTGTCTGACGCGATTGTTCGCGCTGCTAACCTTGCTGTCCCGCGCTCATCTGGACCATTTCGTCGCCGGCAAGTCCCGTGGTGGAGTACGGCCATTGCCATTGCCATCTGTGATCGCCGTCGAGCTTTGCAGCACTTTAAGAGGCACCCATCCGTAGCCAGCCTTAGTACCTTTAAGCGCCTTCGTGCTGAAGCCCGTTATTTAATCAAACAGAGCAAGCGGATATGTTGGGAACGATTCGTTTCTTCCCTTGGTTCCACTGTCCCTCTGTCACGGGTATGGGCTACACTTCGCTCTCTCCAAGGTTGCCATCGGCAGTCCACCCTCCCAGGCCTTCACCTCCCAGATGGCATTTAGTTCTCGCAGAACATCTTGCGACCCATTTTGCAGTGGCATCAGCGTCAGCCTCCTATCCAGCTGCTTTCCTTCATCAAAAACAGCAGGCTGAAGCTCTCACCTTATGTTTCACCACTTGTGAGTCAGAATCTTACAACGAACCTTTTGCTGAATGGGAATTTATTTCTGCTCTATCTTCTTCTCATGATACGGCCCCTGGCCCAGATTCCATTCATAACCAACTGCTTCAACATCTCAGTGCTCCACAACGGCAACATCTTCTTCGGGTGTTTAACCGTATCTGGCTCCAGGGTGACTTCCCTTCTCAGTGGAGGGATAGCATTGTGGTTCCTGTCCTTAAGCCTGGTAAGAACCCCCTATCTGTTGACAGCTATCGGCCAATTAGTTTGACCAATGTTGTCTGTAAGTTACTTGAATGGCTGGTAGCCCGTCGGATCACTTGGGTCCTCGAATCTCGGGATCTATTGTCCCCTTACCACTGTGGCTTTCGAGAGGGACGATCTCCAATCAATCATTTACTTCGCTTGGAATCCGCAGTTCGGCAGGCTTTTTCCCAGCGCCACCATTTGGTTGCAGTGTTTTTTGACCTTCGCAAGGCCTATGACACGGCCTGGCGCCATCACATCTTACTAACCCTTCATCAGTGGGGTCTTCGGGGCCCACTCCCGATTTTTATCCGCCAGTTCCTGATCCATTGGTCATTCAGAGTTCGAGTTGGTACTGCTTTTAGTTCTCCACAGACCCAGGAGACAGGCATCCCACAGGGTTCTGTCTTGAGTGTCCTTCTTTTCCTCATTGCTATCGATGGACTTGTGGCCTCTGTCGGTCCCTTGGTCGCCCCTGCCCTATATGTGGATGATTTCTGCATTTGGGTTAGTTCCTCCTCGATGCCATCTGCAGAACGGCAGCTCCAGGTGGCTATACGGCGTGCCTCTGCATGGACCCTCTCACACGGGTTTCAATTCTCTCCTTTAAAATCGCGGGTGGTCCACTTCTGTCGCCGTACTACGGTCCACCCTGATCCAGAGCTCTATCTCGCTGCACAACGATTGCCTGTGGTTCCACAGTTTCGTTTCCTGGGTATTCTTTTCGACAACAAGCTCACTTGGCTGCCCCATTTCAGACTCCTGAAGGTTGGATGTTTCCGTAAACTCAATGTCCTTCGCTTCCTTGCCCACTCCTCTTGGGGTGCGGACCGTTCCCTCCTCCTCCGTCTTTATCGTGCTCTAGTTCTGTCTCGTTTGGACTATGGTTGTCAAGTTTATGGTTCAGCTGCTCCTTCTACACTGCACGTGCTGGATCCAGTCCACCATCGTGGTATCCGTTTGGCCACCGGTGCCTTCCCTACTAGCCCTGTTGATAGTCTTCTGGTTGAAGCTGGGATCCCCCCCCCCCTTTCTGTTCGGCGGTCCCAGCTTCTGGTGTCTTATGCCCTCACTATCCGTTCTTCTCCCACTCATCCTTCCTATTCTATCCTGTTCCCAGACCATGGACGTCGCCCACCCGACTCCCGCACTTGGGTGGGTTTACCGGTTGGGCTGCGCCTTGCGTCTCTTTAGCGTGATTTTCAGCTTCCTTCTTTGTCCTGTCTTCCTCGCTCCCTCCTCTCCACCCCTCCTTGGTTAGTTCCTCGGCCTCGAATTCGGATGGATCTCCACCGCGGTCCGAAAGATTCCCTCCCCCCGGTGGTGTTCCGTACCTTTTTCCGCCAAATTTTATGGGAGTTTCGGGATGCTGTTGTTTTTTACACTAATGGCTCTAAATCTGCTGATCATGTTGGGTATGCCTTCACGTCCTTTGTAGGAACGGAAAATCATCTGCTGCCACCTACATGTGAGGTGTTTACTGCGGAATTGATGGCAATTTCCCGGGCCCTTACCTTTATTAAACAATCCCAACACAACCGCGTTTTGTTATGTACGGACTCAATGAGTGGCCTTCTTGCTATTGACCGGTGTTTTTCGCGCCATCTCTTGGTTCTGCCATCCATGACCATCTCGCTGATCTTCGCCGTGCCGCTTGTTCCATTGACTTCCTATGGGTCCCGGGCCATGTGGGTATCCCGGATAGTGAGCTCGCTGATCGTTTGGCTGGGGGAGCAGTTTCTTACCCCCCATTTTCTGTAACCCCTCCTGCAGCGGATTTACGGCTTCACATCAAATCCCACTTCGCACAGTCATGGGCCAATTCTTGGGAGGCAACTCCACTGTCTAATAAACTTCGTGCAATTAAGGTGACACCAGGCCCATGGCGTTCTTCCTTTCGCCTCTCCCGCAAGGACTCGACCACACTGTGTCGTCTCCGCGTTGGCCATACCAGGCTGACCCATGGTTTTCTTTTGCGTGATGAGCCACCCCCGCTATGTGGTTGTGGAGCCTTCCAGTCAGTGGCCCACATTTTGGTTGAATGCCCCCTTCTTTTGGCTCTGCGTGCTAAGTACAGACTCCCCCACACTTTACCTTTGATGTTGGCTGACAATTCCCGGATGGTCTCTCTGGTTCTCGGTTTCCTCCGGGAGAGTGGTTTTTATTCTCAGTTTTAAAGTTTTTAATCTCTCTCTGGTGTTGGGGCAGGGCGGTCGGTGTTTGGGTGTCTCCCACTGTAGGCAGTGTTCAGAGATTCCCGATTCACCTCCCTGACCGAAATCCTCTTTTTTTCCCCTTTTACTCTGTTTTTACCCCTTCTTTTTAAGGCTTGGTTAGTCTTTCTATTCCCATACGTACTTTCTGCATTATAGCAGTTGTACCTTTTAAGTCACAGGTGGTCTTGCCTATGCTGCTTCAGCATGGTGTTGGGTTCGTTCTCTTGCCGACTTCCCTCATTTGTTTTTACTAATGACAACGTGACTGCCCTTTTACGTTTTTCCCTTTTTCCGTTTTATTGTTCTGACTTTTCTGAGATGTCCCGTTAGCAGAATGGAGTCTATTTGAAACAAGGGACTGATGACCTAGCTGTTTGGTCCCTTTACCCTCAAACAACCAACCAACCAGAATATCATGCCAAGATGTCGACATCATCTGGCTGCAATCCAGAAACTTCACGGAATACTCAATAGTCAGGGACAACATCAAGAATTACAGTGATTGACGATCAGGCACCGACCGATGCAAACTCATTACCTAACTATGAACATGGCGAACAATGCAACAATGCAGACGACAGGAATCAGCTCGCATGCAGAAACTGTCTGCTCCAAGATCACAGTTCTAAATGCGGGTGGAATATAGATCAATTGTTCCGGTTGATACCAACTAGTCTTTAAAGCCAGTAACAATAACGCAGAAAGTGCAGTTAGATCCAACGTTTTGTAACCGGCTTCTGCCATTGCATACTGATTTTCCACTAAAACATAACAGAGACATTTTAATATCGTAGGCAAATGGCATCATGGATGGCAACTTCATACCTGTATTTTACGAAGCTAACTTATTAATCACGAATAAGACTCCTTTTTCATATTATCTTATTAGAAATACCGTTTTATTTGCATTAAAGTACTTATTAACTGGATAATTTGTGCACAGCATCGATAATTTGTATACAGCATTTTCATAGATAACAACCGTGACCCTTGCTGCTAGTCCATTGTCCAGCCCCATTATAGAAGTTGACTTTTCTAAACGAATATACTCTCCGGAACCACAAACATTTTTGGCAGCGTCACCAGCTACCCTTATCCCAATGACTACACTTATTCAAAATATTTTGTCCGCCACTGGTAGCTGGGTGGTCAGCGCGATGGAATGTCATCATGCCCAACGGCCCGGGTTCGATTCCCGGCTGGGTCAGAGATTTTCTCCGATCAGGGACTGGGTGTTGTGTTGTTCTTATCATCATCATTTCATCGCCATCGACACGCAAGTCGCCAAAGTGGCGTCATCTCGAAAGACTTGCAGCAGGCGAATGATCTCCCCGAGGGGAGGCCCTAGTAACACGGTATTTCCATTCAAAATATTGTCATTAATTACAAGTGAAATAGGGCGACAGCTTCGTACTGGGCGCCTGTTTACAATTATTACTCAGCTGATCGTCGACACCTGAAAAACTGTCGTAATACCACTATTGGACTTAAGACCATCTGATCCAAGCATTCGTTTTCAGTTGCCAAGAACACAGTTGCCTATTAAAATTGCATTTGCGATCGCTATAATCAAGTCGCAGGGACAAACGCTTCAAAGAGCAGGACTATATTTACCAAACACCGTTTTTACTCACCGTCAATTGTATGTAGCTCTTTCAACAGTTACTAAATCAACTAACATCTTTGTATCCCTTAAAGAAAATGAAAAACAAAAAATACACAAAGATTAAATTCTTACGTCAAATAACACTTACACAGAGGTATTGTAATTCAATGTGAAGAATTTTCTTCTAAATTATGTGCCTCGAAATGTACGTACAAAAATGTTTCCTAAATTCATGATTATTATTTATCGTCGTTCGGTTGATTTTTAAAGATGTTTTCTCTTCATTTCCACAATTACCCTTTTTCTAACGACTACACTTATTCCAAATATTGTCGCTACTTAAAACTATGGAAGTTCGAAAGTTTTGCACGGATCCCTTTGTCTTATTATGAAGTGGTATGAAACGAGGGAACTAATCAATACATCACAAAACCACAGATACCGACAACCATGTAAAGATCTATATTAGCCTAGTATTACATACCTTAAATTTCTACGTCATTAGGCACCGTCGAGCGTAAAAAGACAGCAGCAAACATGGTTTGTCAAACGTAAAGCTGTTCCTTGAATACTTTCACAAGGCTCAGATTAAAGGTAGCTGTCTTCATCTACCAAAGATAGTAGCCTACTATCCCGTAACAGAAATAATACCACAGCCATCAACGATGCTACACTCTACTGTAAAACCTTTGAACAATATGTCAAGTCCCACTTTAGCGATGTCCGCCTTGAGAAACTGCCACCAACTTACTCCACTTCCTGGCGTTAGGTTTTAAAGGGTCCTATTGGTCATTCTGCAACATGAATGCAGTATTGGTTTTTAGGATTTAATAGGACTTTGCATCGTACTCTTAGCCTTACGTAGAATCGTTCTCGTAAGCTGAAGCTTATGATGGAAACGATTTAATAATTTGATACAGATCTGGCAGGTTTTAGACAGACGCGACTTGAGAACTCATCCTACAGAAATTCAATAACAAGTACAGTACTGCTGATGAAAGGGAGTTGGTGCTATCGATTTTACACGTTTAGCGAAAGTTTCTAGATGCGAGAATAGCTTCAGAAGGGATCAACAGATCTGGTATTCACAGATTTTAATGAGCCTTAGATATGTTGTAGAGGGACCTGTCCTGAGTATCTAGTTAGCGGGTTTTCACACTACGGACCCTCAGTTTCAAGAAAATCGATGTTGAAATTTTATCCATATCTCCTATACCTGTAATGTTAGTCATGTTTCGATCAAGCGAAAGTAGCGCAGCGGCTTTGGTTCGGACTATCACGCTGACGTTAAGGGTCCAAATACCACGGGTGTACCTTTTTTTTCTATTTCATCGTGCATAATACCATTAAACACTGTATATCACGCAAAATTATTCAAAAACTGTCGCTTTGGCCGTAGTAATTTCATTAATAAATCAATTATTTCAAATGTGTATTCTTTTTTCTGCAGGATACATTACAGACTACTACTTGCATCACTTACTCTACTAGGAACAGAATTCTGGACGGGATTTGTTGCAGATGCAAATTCGTAGGGCATCACGCGGAAGCTATTGCTTTCCAAGCATATGGCTTTCTTAACAGTGATACAGGAAAACATAGTTTATTTAAATTCAAAGAGACTGTGCTTTCTTCGATGCAAACCACGCGTATTTAATCGTTCCTGTGAAAGCATGTGCGCTAAATCGACCCAATATTAAAGAACGTATTTTTCTGGAATCTTTCCCCTACGCGAATTTCTCTATTAGTGTTTAGTAATCTGGGAGCATTTTAATTCTTTTTTCGTGAAAAATTTAACCTGACTGTAAAAGCAAAAACTCGAAAGTTTGACGAACTCGAGTTCATTTGGTTGGGATGATTTCTATGGTGTAGGTAAGTGCTTGTATTTCATCTACAAAGATTCGATCGTAAAGAGTCTTCCTTCCCCACAAAGCAATAACGTAAAGAAATTTTTCTTGTCCCACGTACGGAATAATGACTTTTCAAAATTTTCGTGCAGTACTTTCGTGACATTCCTTTATTTCGTGCAGGTTACAGTTATATTTTTTAATTTATGCGTTAACCCATCAACTCTTTTTTCAACATTCCAACAAAATTTATCTGATGGTTCTTGCATTCATAAGAAAACACAAGGGAATCCTTTTCCTGGCACAGCTAGCATATACTGTGCCGTGAAGGAATGACTAATCTTGTTCAAACCAGTTTTCGCTTCTTGTTCCGCAAGGGATCTGTTGTACTTCAGACTTTCATCAGAGAATGAAAGCAGTTTATGGTGATTGTGTTGATGTGAGTACTGTGCGTCGCTGGGCGAGTAAGTTTAAAGATGTTGACGCGGAAATATCTGACCTGCATGACAAACAAAGAGTTGGACGTCCTGTGACAGCAACCACCGAGTTTCTCAAGTAAAATGTTGACAGATTGATTCAGAATGCCCTGTGGCCGAGCGGTTCTACGCGCTTCAGTCCGTAACCGCGCATCTGCTGCGGTCGCAGGTTCGAATTCTGCCTTGGGCATGGATGTGTATGACGTCCTTAGGTTAGTTAGGTTTAAGTAGTTCTAAGTCTAGGGGACTGATGACCTCAGATGTTAAGTCCCATAGTGCTTAGAGCCATTTGAACCTTTTTTTTTTTTTTTATTCAGAACGATCGTCGTATCACTCAGAGGGAAATTGTAAGCACAATCGCAATTTCACAAGAACGTGTGGGCCACATTTTCTGCAGCATGGCAATGCTAAACCACAGACTTCACGTGCCACCACAGCAGAACTTCATAGAGTGAATCTCACCACCGTTTGGCGTCCTCCATAGAGTCCAGATTTAGCACCGTCTGACTTCCATCACTTCCCGATAATGAAAGACGATCTGCGCGGACGTCATTATGCTTCTGATGAAGACGTTGAGAAAACTGTGAGACTGAAATAGGGTGTAGACTTCTTTCGTGTCGGCTTCAGAAAACTTGTTCGTCGTTGGCAGAAATGTATCCAATTGGCTGGTGATTATGTGGAGAAGTGAATATTGGTAATATAAGATAACATTCTAAGGATTATTTCTGCGTTTGATTTATTAAAATATTCTCATCCAAACCCAATTAACGAAGGTTTAGGCATTACTTTTCATTATTTCGTAGAATTTAATAATTATATACAGAATTTACAATTATTTTGTGCATTGTTGAGAGTATTTTTGTCACTAATAATCTAATTAATTATCCCCTATTGAAGAGATATATTTTCATTTGAGATGCGACGGAGCTTTATACGGTCAGGGAATTAAGACATGGGTTAACAGCCATCTGGGAAGAGTGCCAACCCGGTACCAAATAGCTCACTTGTTCGGACTTGCATATACTAGAGCAGCAACAACGCAAAATGACCTAAACGTATTTTCCCGCTTAATGCAAATACATTTGGTGAAGAGGAATTTGCAACGTCAAACGCAACAGAAAGAGCAACGCCAGATTCCCAGAACACAAGGGGGTCAGTTACTGCTTCTCCACATCCTGGTCCATCGACCAATGTGTAATGTCTTCATTCACTGAAGCACCGGACGGTGTACAGTCAGTTTCTCGTTGCGAGAAACCATCATCAATCACGTGAAGAGGAAAATGCGCGGTGATCACGGAGTATCCCTATAAAAAAGAACTCAATGCAACAAAAGCATTCTTACCGACAGGTTAAAAAAATTGTTCAAGGACTCCGAATCTAGATTTTACAACAGAACAGGAAGAGTCTGAAGACGTGTAAGTCAAACAGCTCTTCTGGACATGAGAATTAAGCACCTTGTCTGCTTCTCAAAGAGGTCTACTCGTCAAACAGAAAATCAGATGACTGGGTAAACTATTTAAAGTGCGACAAATGGATCCATGAGCATTGTAATGTTTGTAGTGAAGATGACTTGAGTGAGTAGCGGTGAGTCCATGCCTCAGATGAAAAATATAACATTGCCCGTTTGTGCCCCACGGAGTACCTACTTTCATCCTAAGGTGTGGGGTATAAACGTATATTGCACAGTGCTGAGTTATAATAAATATAATGTAAACCACCAAAAAGAAGTCCTCAGAGTTCACATACATTTTTCATGCCTTGTTTGTCCCTCACTGAAATAGACTGGAAGTCTCAACAGTAAAAAGTGTCATCGTTATTTAGCTTTCTCCTTAGCTCCCCGATTATACCCCAGCCTCCCTTATTAGTGTTTATTCCTGTTTCATACAGCTGCGGTGCGAGGAAAATGTTGCTGTGCTAGCTGCAGTTACAGTGTCTTAAGTATCCCCACGGGAAAGATATGTTCGGAGCTGTTGCATATTCGTTATTATTATCTGAATTGTTGTTCTCCGAACTTAGTAAGCAGGCGTCCCCAGGATAGTTGGCATGTGTCATTAATGGCCTCTAAGCTGAGGTTTTTCAGTATTTTTATGTCGTCGTTTGCCTTCGTTTTAAATGTTAAAGAACCTCAACCAGTTCTGTAAGGTACGGTACCATACGTGATCAGTATTGTAGGTCACATGAGCGCTTTGTAAGATATCTCCTTCATAGACTGGCTGTCTTTTCCCTGTATCCTACGAATGAGCTGAAGTGTAGGCTGCTTTATCTACGACTCGACCAATGTGCTTCCCTCGCAATTTTGTTAAATCTAGGTAATCGTTTGAGCTGTTTAATTCAAAGTGTGACTCAGCGATAACGTGTTCATAGGGTACTACGATTCTGCGTTTTGTGATGTGCACAATTTTACGCAACTGGGTATTTGAAGCAAGTTTCCAATCATTTTGGAGTTCTTGTCCAGATCTGACAACATCTGCGCATCTTTTTTTCTGGAATTACTTCATTATGCATAACGGAATCATCTGCAAATTTTGAGCTTACTATTACTATTCTTCGCCATGTTATTAATTTACAACATGAACAACTGTCGCAACACACGTCCCTGTGGAACGTTTGAAGTTACTTCAAAATCTGTCGCTGACTCTTCACTCGAGACAACATGCAGCGCCCTCCCCACCGACATCTTCAAAGGAGATAACACTGAGACCATCGAGGCAGGCCAGCTCTGTCGTTTACAGGTACTTCTCGCACTCATTTTGACGACCTACTTTCCATTATCCCCACTTTTCTTACAACTAGTCTTATAGAATTATTATGCATCAGTATGACAATAACTGATGACCAATTGTACAGCGGGAAACCGCGGTAATGATTGCAGAAATAACAGAAATAATCCACGAGCAGATTTTGCAGGGAAGAAGGAGATGATTGTACTTGTCGCATCAGAAAAAAAAAGAATTGAAAATAAACTTGACAAGGAGAAAATGGGCCTACAAATTGAAATTAATTGTATTATATCATACAATAAAGGAATTTCAAAGGTTGTGACAGATCTAAACAACTCTAGTATTTCATATAGATGTAGATTAAAATAGATACAAAGCTAGAACGAAATAGTAACTCAGAAACGTAGATCATGAAAATATGTTCAAGAACAGTGTCATACACCAGATTGTGGACCGTCAGTCTGGGAGCGTTCGTTTAAGATCTAACTGTTTGCATTTTCGTTAGTGCACAGTATCAGCAGGAATCAAGAGGGAACAATAACAGCTGAAGTTCAAGAAAGAAATACTTCAAGCTGTAAGGTAGGGATGAAGCTTGCATTTACATACGTACTCTGGTAGCCGCTGTACGGAGCATAGACGAGGCCACCCTGAACCACTGCTGGTCGTTTTCTCTCCTCTCCCATTCGCAAATGGAGTGAGGGAAATACTAGTGTCTATATTCATCCGTACGAGCGCTGATTTCTCTTATCTTTCCTTTGCGATCCTCACATGAGATGTGTGTTGGCGGCTCTAGGATCGTTCTGTGGTCCGTCGCAAACGACGGACCTCCAGACTTTCTCAACGGTGTTTACCGAAAAGAACTTCTTCTCTCCATGGATTCACATTTGAGTCCATAGTTCATTTTCATATATTGACGTGTAGATCGAATCTACCGGCAACATATCTAAAAGGATGCCTCCGAAATCCTTTGACGCCTTTCTTGGATCCGACAACATGGGGATCGCCAACACTAGAGCAGTACTCAAGAACGACTCGCGTAAAGTTTCTGATTACGGTCTCCCTTATACACTCGTTACACTTACTTGGAATTCTACCGATAAACCGAATTCGATTATATGCCATCCCAAACACCGACGTTACCTGCTCGTTAATTTCATATCGCGTTGCAGTTTTAAGCTTGGATATATAGTCTATATATATGTGGCAAACAGCACACCACTGATACCGTACTGGAACATTACAGGATTCTTTTTCCTACTCATACACATTAACTTCATTTCCCATATTTAGAGCAACTTGCCCATCATCACATCGAACAGAAATTCTTTCAAAGTCATCCTACATCTTCCTGCAGTCACTTAACAAGGATACTACCCGTACATTACTGCGTCATCAGAAGATAACCGCAGATGGCTTCTCACCCCTTACTTAAGATCATTCATACTTCTAAAGAACAAGAGCGATCCTACCACACATTTTTGCGGCACTCGTGACTTCTGTCCGTGATGATCACTCGCTGTTCGGAATAATATAATCAGTTCTATTCCTTGAAAGATCTTCAAGTCAGTCACATAATTGCGAACGTGTTTTCTTAAGAGCCTTGAGTGATGCACTGAGTCAAACGCTTTCTTTAAACCAAGAAATATGAACACTGCCTGCTACACTTCATCCATGGTTCGCAAGATAGCGTGCGACAAAATGACAAACAAGCGCGATGCTTTCTAAATTTGTCGACACAAGATTTCTCTCTCTCTTGTTATATCAAACTTAGAATATGTTGAAGAATTCCGCAGCAATCGACATTATAACCTTAGTAGTAGCGATGTATTAGCTCCGCCACTACACATCTGGTGAAAAATCACGTGGGGAAAACCGTGCTCTGAATAACAATTTCATGTTACAGCAAACCAATGCTGCTACCCACTAACACTGTTTGGCAGCAGCAAACCTAAGTGGTTCAAATGGTTCAAATGGCTCTGAGCATTATGCGACTTAACTGCTGAGGTCATCAGTCGCCTAGAACTTAGAACTAATTAAACCTAACTAACCTAAGGACATCACACACATCCATGCCCGAGGCAGGATTCGAACCTGCGACCGTAGCGGTCACGCGGTTCCAGACTGAAGCGCCTTTAACCGCACGCCCACACCGGCCGGCCAAACCTAAGTGGTATTAGGTATAAAGTGAAAGAACATCTATCCCCCTGCTCCCAATTTTTTTTCAATCCAATGACTTCCATCTATTCCCACATCTGAAGAAATTTGCGTCTGGCAAATTGTATGTGTCCAATGAAGCGGTTAATGTTGATGTCAATGAGGAATTTACAGTACTTCTATTTCCACCGTTCCGAGATAGAATCCACTCGCTGGCAAGAAGATGGAAATAATCCACTGACGTAAAAACTTGACTGTTGCAAAAAATAATATCATATTTTGCCTAAAAACAGTGTTTGAAAGTAAGATCAAGAAATTTTCCTCTCTCTGTTGGAAAATACACGTTAATAGATGTAGAGCAGAGGACTGAGTAGGTACCATTTGACATTAAATATTAAAACAGGTTCTTCACATCGCAAAAGAAAAATAATGATGGCAAGAGGAGAAGCTGTCAAAGCACTGTTCTTTGGGCAGAGCACTGTAGAACAAGATCTATATCTTGTACGATAAATATGACGAAATAGTGGAGTCAAGGTCTTATAAAAACTTTAAAGGTTTGTCAGAGGAACAGTTATCTGATGCAACAGCTTGACGGACGAGGTGTATAACGAGACTCAGCTGGTTATGTGTCATCGACAACGTACAACATCAGCAGCCGTATCTCATGTGGTGGGCTGTCGCTGAAATCTTTTTTGGCGTAATGATAGGTTCAGAAAGTGAAATTTAGGCGCGCCTGTCGTCTTTTTCTTCGGTGTCGCCGGTGCGCTGTTGTGGCCGGCCCTTCCCACGAGCCACAGGTTCCGGTCCCGTTCGGCAGCGCCAAAAATTGCGAGGGCAGGCCGTCTCGGTCAGCGGTAAGCAATGCAGTAGGACGGTAGCCATGCGGAAAGGTAGACAATGAGTGTTAGTTGGCATGATGCCCAGACATAAAAATCTCGTCAAATACTGACAGCTGGACAGCCGCCCGTTGGAAAGAACACACTCTCGCAGCTGCCTCGCCTTTCAGAATCAGTTGACACGGTGAAATGAATGCACTGGTGGTATATTTACGAACGACATTCCAGAGGATGTATGATCTAGTTTTGAAAGCCTTTTGTGCCAAACTAGTATCGATCCCCATCACTCTCTTCAGTTAAGAGCTTTAAACTATCTATAGTTTCAAAGGGACCCAAGAGCACTTACTCAGCGTTTATTCATACAGATCACGAGTACTTGCAGGCATCGACTATTGACGTCGAAATATTGACACTGCTGAGTCAGCGACGTCAGTTTTGACATAAGTTGTTGTGGTTGGCCGGCCGGGGTGGCCGAGCGGTTCTAGGCGCTACAGTCTGGAACCGCGCGACAGCTACGGTCACAGGTTCGTATCCTGCATCGGACATGGGTGTGTGTGATGTCCTTAGGTTAGTTAGGTTTAATAGTTCTAAGTTCTAGGGGACTTATGACCTCAGATGTTAAGTACCATAGTGCTTGGAGCCATTTGAACCATTTGTTGTGATCGAAAGGTAACGGCAGAGCGCGTTGTTTTCGCTACTGGTACAATCTCAGTAACAGCCGTGAATATAATTATTAGGGGGAAAGTCTGTTTTTATTATGAGTAGTAATAAAACGAAAGCTGAGGCGAAATGGCTACATGAAAAATGCGAAGAAATCGAAAAAGAAATGATTGTCGAAAGGACTAATTTAGCATATAGAAAAGTAAAAAAAAAAAAAAAAAAATTGATAAAATTAAAAGAAAAGTGTGTAACATTAAGAGTGCAATGGCAATTCCATTGTTAGAGGCAGAGGAGAGAGTGAGTAGGTGGAAAGAGTAGACTGAGGCCTCTATGAAGCGGAAGACTTATCTGATGACGTGACAGAAGAAGAAACAGGAGTCGTTAGGTAAGATATAGGGGATCCAGTATTAGAATCAGAATTTAAAAGAGCTTTGGAAGACTTTAGATCGAACAAGGCAGAAGGGCTTGATGACATTCCACCAGAATTTCTAAAATCAATGGAGTAAAGGGAACAAAACGACTATTCACATTGGTGGGTAGAATGTATGAGACTGGCAACATACCATCAGATTTCATCCGCACAATTTCCAAAATTGCAAAAGCCGAGAAGTGGGAGAATTATTGTTCAATCAGCTTAACAGCTCATACATCCAAGTTGCTGACAAGAATAACATACAGAAAAATGGAAAAGAAAATTGAGGATCTGTTAGAGGACGATCGTTTGGCTGTGAGGAAAGTAAAGGCACCAGAGAGGCAGTTCTAACGCTGCTGTTGATAATGGAAGGAAAAATAAAGAAAAATCAAGACACTTCCATCGAATTTGTTGGCTAGAAAAAGAGTTAGGCAATGTAAAATGGTGCGTGTAGGAAACGAGTATGTACAAGAACAGAGAGCGAACAATCAGAGTGGAGGACCAGAAATGAAGCGCACAAATTAAAAATTGTATAATACAGGGATGCTGCCTGTCGTCCCTACTGTTCAATCTTTACATCGAAGAAGGAATGACGAAATTAAAGCAACTTTTAAGAGAGAAATTAAAATTCAAGGTGAAAGGATGTCAATCATTCGCTAATGACGTTGCTGTCCTCAGTAAATAAATCTCGTGTGACTAGGGCCTCCCGTCGGGTAGACCGTTCGCCGGGTGCAAGTCTTTCGATCTGACCCGACTTCGCCGACTGGGATGAAATGATGATGAGTAGGACAACACAACACCCAGTCCCTGAACGGAGAAAATCTCCGACCCAGGTGGGAATCGAACCCGGGCCCTTTGAATTGACATTCTGTCGCGCTGGCCACTCAGCTACCGTGGGCGGACTGAAAGTGAAGAAGAATTACACGATCTGCTGAATGGAGTCAACAGTCTAATCAGTACAGAATATGGACTGAGATTAAATTGAAGAAAGACGAAGGCAGTCAGAAGTAGCAGAAACGAGAACAGCGGGAAACTGAATATCACGATCTGTGATCATTGAGTAGACGAAGGTACGGAATTCTGCTACCTGGAAGCAAAATAGGCCTTGACGGACGGAGCAAGGAGGACAAGAAAAGGAGACTAGCACTGGCAAAAAGAGCATTCCTGGCGAAGAGAAGTAAGAACGTACGTGTGGAGCGCAGCACTTCAGTGAGAATTGGACTGTAGGAAAACCGGAACAGAAGGGAATAGAAGGATTTGAGATGTGGTGCTAGAGAATTATGTGGTCTGATAAGGTAAGGAATGAGGAGATTATCCGTAGAATGGGTGACGAAAGGAGCATATCGAAAAAACTGACAAGAAGAAAGGACAGAATGACAGGACATCTCTTAAGACATCAGGGAATAACTTCCATGGTACTACCGGAAGCAGTGGCGGATAAAAACTGTAGAGAAAGATAGAAAATAGGATACATCCAACAAATAATTGAAGACGTAGGTTGCAAGTACTACTCTGAGATGAAAAGGATGGCACAGGAGAGGAATTCGTGGCGGATCGCATCAAACAGTCAGAAGACTGATGACTCACAAAGGATTGTTTGGTGCTCATTCTATGAGTGATTATTAATGCAGTTTTCGTGCCTACCACGCTGGTCAATATGCATTACAGTGAGTTCCTAATTGTATTTTTGGATATACACCAAGTGATCAACAGTACCTTGACACCTCTGTATAATGCAGAATTGAACACTAGAAAACACTAGAGGCGGTCCCGCCAGAGTGAAAAGTGGCGGGGGAGGAGCGGGTTATAATAGCAGAAACAGCTCAGCGACTTTGAACAATGACTAGTCACTGAATGTCAACTGAGTAACATATACACTCCTGGAAATGGAAAAAAGAACACATTGACACCGGTGTGTCAGACCCACCATACTTGCTCCGGACACTGCTAGAGGGCTGTACAAGCAATGATCACACGCACGGCACAGCGGACACACCAGCATTTGTGCACCGCCGCCGTCAGTGTCAGCCAGTTTGCCGTGGCATACGGAGCTCCATCGCAGTCTTTAACACTGGTAGCATGCCGCGACAGCGTGGACGTGAACCGTATGTGCAGTTGACGGACTTTGAGCGAGGGCGTACAGTGGGCATGCGGGAGGCCGGGTGGACGTACCGCCGAATTGCTCAACACGTGGGGCGTGAGGTCTCCACAGTACATCGATGTTGTTGCCAGTGGTCGGCGGAGGGTGCACGTGCCCGTCGACCTGGGACCGGACCGCAGCGACGCACGGATGCACGCCAAGACCGTAGGATCCTACGCAGTGCCGTAGGGGACCGCACCGCCACTTCCCAGCAAATTAGGGACACTGTTGCTCCTGGGGTATCGGCGAGGACCATTCGCAACCGTCTCCATGAAGCTGGGCTACGGTCCCGCACACCGTTAGGCCGTCTTCCGCTCACGCCCCAACATCGTGCAGCCCGCCTCCAGTGGTGGTGTTTGGCGCCGTGCAGGTGAGCGCCACAATCAGGACTGCATACGACCGAGGCACACAGGGCCAACACCCGGCATCATGGTGTGGGGAGCGATCTCCTACACTGGCCGTACACCACTGCTGATCGTCGAGGGGACACTGAATAGTGCACGGTATATCCAAAAATCGTCATCGAACCCATCGTTCTACCATTCCTAGACCGGCAAGGAAACTTGCTGTTCCAACAGGACAATGCACGTCCGCATGTATCCCGTGCCACCCAACGTGCTCTAGAAGGTGTAAGTCAACTACCCTGGCCAGCAAGATCTCCGGATCTGTCCCCCATTGAGCATGTTTGGGACTGGATGAAGCGTCGTCTCACGCGGTCTGCACGTCCAGCACGAACGCTGGTCCAACTGAGGCGCCAGGTGGAAATGGCATGGCAAGCCGTTCCACAGGACTACATCCAGCATCTCTACGATCGTCTCCATGGGAGAATAGCAGCCTGCATTGCTGCGAAAGGTGGATATACACTGTACTAGTGCCGACATTGTGCATGCTCTGTTGCCTGTGTCTATGTGCCTGTGGTTCTGTCAGTGTGATCATGTGATGTATCTGACCCCAGGAATGTGTCAATAAAGTTTCCCCTTCCTGGGACAATGAATTCACGGTGTTCTTATTTCAGTTTCCAGGAGTGTATATCAGGGACATTTCAACCCTTATAAAGCTGCCAAAGCCGATTATTGGTGACCTGATTGTGAAGTACGAGTAGCAACGAGAAGGAACAATCACAGTCAAACCAAGATTAGGCAGAACTCATGTACTGACAGATAAAGGCCGTCGAATATTGCTACCAGCCGGCAGGGGTGGCCGAGCGGTTCTAAGCTCTACAGTCTGGAACCGCGCGACCGCTACGGTCCCAGGTTCGAAACCTGCCTCGTGCATGGATGTGTGTGATGTCCTTAGGTTAGTTAGGTTTAAGTAGTTCTAAGTTCTAGGGGACTGATGACCTCAGAAGTTAAGTCACATAGTGCTCAAAGCCACTTGAACCATTTTTTTGCTACCAGCAGTCCAGATAACAAAATGACTGTACTTAGAGTGCTAAAAAAATGGGGTACAAACCTCGGTCAGCTTATCATAATCCACATATTTCCGTAGACAGTGCTAAGTGTGACGCTTGAAGTTATGTAAAGAGAATGATGCCATTGGACGGTGGATGAATGGAAACAAGTGACTTGGAGGGATTAATCATGCTACACACGTGAAAACTCAATGGAAGGGCTTGGATATGCTAAATGACCCGAGAACCCCAACTACCACCATGTGTTGTGCGAACAGTGAAGTACCGAGGAGGTAGTGTTACGTTGTGGGGATATTTTTCGAGGTTAGTGTGTAGTCCCCTTAGTGACCTCAAGAAAACGCTAAGTGTAGAAGGGTATGAACACATTTTACAGCAATGTGTACTGCTTTCAGTAGATAAAAACTTCGGATACTACGATGATTGTTTGTTTCAGCTCGACAATGAACACTATCATAAATCAGTATATGTGAAGCAATGGTTTGTGGACGATAACAGTTCAGAGATGGACTCGCCTCCCCAGAGCCTCGACCATAACCCAATGGAACACCTTTGGGATGAATTGAAACGTCGACTTTCCTGCAGATCCCTAGCATCCAGCGGCACTACCTTCTCTGGTTTCGGCTCTTGAGGAAGAATGGGCTGCCATTCCTTCACAGACATTCAGACACCTCAGTGAAAGTGTCCCCAGCAGAGTTCGAGCTATCATATGGATGAAGAGTCGACACACTGCACATTAATGTCCACTAACAGGTGTCCAGATACTTTTGATCAGACAACGGATGTGTACAAACAAAGTGGTGTGAGACGATTAATATTTCATTTCTACCTTTATTGAGGTTAAGAGCCATTAGTTTACGAGACGAAAGGGTGACTATCTCGTATTTGTGTTTAAAAAGAACACATACGTTTGACTTTGATTTAGATTGCAATGAAATCTCAATTGTCTTCAATATTAGTATGTAGCCCTAGAACACCACTGCTCCATTCCCGACACGGTTACCCTTCTCTAACTTTACACTATTTTTTATTTCAATTGACATTCCGAAGCATCAGTAGCTGGTGTTAAGAGTTCCATACCCAAGGAACTTAACCACCATTACGTAATTTTGCTGCTAAGGTGCTTTTGTTCATTACTCTTTTCACGATTCTGTATATAACATGCCATGGCAGATTAAAACGATGTTTCGCGAAGGGACTCGAACGCAGAGCCGTCCCTCTCGCGGGCAATCAATGTTCCGATTTCGAGTCCCAATCCGTCATACAGTTTTAACGTGCCACGAAGCTCCAAATCAGCGAAAACTCCTTCGCAGAATGAAAGATTAATTCTGGATTACGTGTCTTGTGTTGGACATGAGACTTTAAACATTTTGACTATGTTGTACTTATAAGACTGAAGGGATGAATGAAAATTTGTACCTAGGCCGGGATTCGACGCTGTGTTTCCTGCTCGCTAGGCAGAAACGCTAACCGCTAGGCCATCCTCGCACAGTAGCTTTGCACATCTGCGCAGCCTACCCTATCGCGCCTCTCTCCTCAATCCAAATTCCCATTAGAGCCTCAGCTAAGTTCGTCCCCCTAAACTCAAACTGTTTGGTACAAATTTTCATGCACTGCTTCAGTTTGCATAAATGCATCATAGATATCTGAGACTTGAAAAAGGTCTCTGGAACAATGTAGTTTCATTTGATTTTGACTACAGTTTCAAAAAGTTTCGGTAGTGTTCATAAAAACGTGTCCTTCTTCGATCGCATGTCTCACTGCCTTGAGGATGATGTGGGTTCAATGTACAGACCTCGCAAGGATTTTTCTCGGTCTAGAATGGGATGCACTCACGTAGTAAGACATCTTGAGAAGATACATTAATGAAAAGTAGTTTCTCTAAGGTCTGGCAAATTGACAATCGCCAGGATAGTGATGTGGTAGCTCCATGCACCTCCACGTCACATCCAATTGACACAGAGGACGACAAGACGTTCAGTCAGCATCAGGTGGTCCTCTCAGTGTGATCATACCGTTGCTTTTATCTTTAACCATGCAAGCATCCACTATCAAGATATTGTACGAAATCGTTGCTCCATTCACAATACTTGTAAATGGAGCAACATACACTGAAGTGGCGAAAGTCACGGAATACGGATATGCACATGTACAGATTGAGGTAGTATGGTGTACACAATGTATAGAAGAGGAGTGCATTGGCGGAGTTGCCATTTGTACTCAGATGATTCAAGTGGATATATTTCAGACATGATTATGGCTGTGAGACGGGAATTAAGAGACTTAGAATGCGGAATGGTTTCTGGAGGTAAATGCAGAGGACATTCCATTTCTTAAATCGTTACCTAATACAATATTCCGAGATCTACAGTGTCAAGAGTGTACCGCAATACGAAATTTCAGGCATTATCTTTCACCGAGTACAACGCATTGTCTGACAGCCTTCACATAACGACCGAGAGCAGCGGCGTTCGCATAGTGTGGTCAGTGCTAAAAGACAAGCAACACTGCGTGAAACAACCGCAGAAATCAATGTGAGAAGTACGACAAACGTATGCATTAGGATAGTGCGGCGAAATTTGGCGTCAATGGGCTATGGCAGCAGACGACCAACGTGAGTGCCTTTGCTTACAGCACGATATCGCTTGCAGTGCCTCTTCTGGGCTGGTGACCATATCAATTGGATCCTAAAGAACGGGAAAACCGTGGCCTGGTCAGAAGAGTCCCGACTGCAGTTGGTAAAAGTAGACGCTAGGGTTCGAGTGCGGTACATACCCCACATAGTCAATAACTCAAGTTGACAACAAAGTTCTGTGCTAGCTGGTGGTGTCTCTATAATGCTGTGGACTGTGTTTACGTAGAGTGGGCTGGGTCCTCTGGTCCAAGTGAACCGATCATTTATTCGGCTACTTGGAGGCCTTTTGCAACCATTGATGGGCCTCATTTTTCCAAACAACAACAGAATTTTTATGGATGACTATGCACCATGTCACTGGGCGACAGTTGTTTATGACAGGTTTTAAGAACATTATGGACCATTCAAGTGAATGCCTGTGGACACCCATATCTCTCGACATGGATCCTATAGAAGAGTTATAGGATATAATGGAGCGGTCAGTTGGTGCACAAAATCCAGTATCAGGAACACTTACTCAATTATAGACACCTACGGAGCTAGCATGGCTCAATATTTCTGCAGTGGGCTTCTAACGACCTTTTGAGTCCATGCCATATCGAGTTTCTGTACTGTGTCAGGCAACAGGAAGTTTGCCACGACTAGGAAGTATATCATGACCTGTCACCTCAGCGTATATTTTAGGATTTAACTTTTATGTTGTGTGTCATTGAAGATAGGGATACGGTTTTAAAAATACATTTTATACACTCGCTGTCGACTTTGTCATAAAAATTAAATTCCTGAATTTCGCGCTAGAAACAGCATAAAATGAGAATCTAAGGTAACATGAAGTACACAGCCACAGAAATAGAGGAATGAGTTTGAACTATACTGTATTTAGGATCAAATACAGTTGTTGAGGACTTCCTTGAAAAATTAAGCTGATTCTTTTTTTATATTGTTGATAGCTTTTACTTAAACTTATGGCTTTACTTTTTTGGGTTCATAAACATTTTTTTTACCTGTTATTACTTTTACGTTGTAATTTCATGTACTGACACGTTCCATGGCCTTGGAGATTTGCTCCTCAATTTGGTCCTATGGAACTTGACGTGTAAATAAATAAATAACTAAAGTAAAACGGAAGTGATTTCTAGCATTCCCCATGTGGATTTAGGAGACAATCTGAGCAGCCGTCATCGGTTATTTGCAGATGATGCTGTCGTTGATCGACTAGTAAAATCATCAGAAGATCAAAACAAATTGCAAAACTATTTATAAAAGGTATCTGTAGGGTGCAAAAATTGGCAATTGACCATAAATAGCGAAAATTGTGAGATCGTCTACATGAGTGGTAAAAGGAATCCGTTAAACTTCGATTACACTATAAATCAGTCAAATCTAAAGGCCGTAAATTAAACTAAATATGTAGGAATTACACTTACGAACAACTTAAATTGTAAGGAACACACAGAAAATGTGAGGAAGGCTAGCCAAATACTGCGTTTTATTCGCAGGACACTTAGAAAATGTAACAGACCTACTAAGGAGACTGCCTACAATACGCTTGTCCGTCCTCTTTGAGAATACTGCTGCTCTGTTTGGGATCCTTACCAGATAGGACTGACGGAATACATCGAGAAAGTTCAAAGAAGGGCAGCACGCTTTGTGTTTTTGAGAAATAGGGGAGATAGTGTCACTGGGGAGGGACGTTATTAAAACAAAGATGTTTCTCGTTGCGGCGGAATCTTCTCGCAAAATTTCAATCACCAACCTACTCCTCCGAATGCGAAAATATTTTGCTGACGCCTACCTACATAGGGAGAAACGATCATCATAATAAAATAAATGTAATCAGAGCTCGCACGGAAAGATAAAGGTGTTCGTATTTTCCGCGCGCTGTACGAGATTGGAATAACAGAGAATTATTGTGAAGATGGTTAAATGAACCCTCTGCCAGGCGCCTAAATATGATTTTCAGTATATCCATGTAGATGCAGACGATGACGAGCCTGATTACTTGGAAGTCTGAATGACCACCTGTACTCGAGGTTCGTGCAAAGAGTTCTACCTGAGTTGTTGGAGAACGTAACCTTGTCTGTTCGGTAGAGAATGTGGATACAACATGACGATGCACCGCCGCACTTCAGTGTGGGTGTCCACAACCATCTCAGTGCTGTATTTCCTGGTCACTGAACGGTAAGGGGAGGTCCTATTCCATGACCTGCGAGGTCACCTGACCTGAATCCCCTTGATTATTTCCCATGGGGATATCTAAAGTCACTTGGGTATGAGACCCCAGTGGAAACGGAGATGGAATTAGTTTCCAGAATCGAAGCTGCCTGTGACATGATTCGAAACACACAAGGGATATTTGTCAGGGTGCGTCAGAATCTTGTTCGTCGATGTCACGCTTTCATTGTGGTTGATGGCCGTCAGTTTGAGTACATTTTGTAAGACACAGTGCAAATGGTACGTTCACTGTGCCAATGGTGGTATTTGCAGTTAACTGTAACTGATGTAAATAAAAAAATACGCGGCAATTATCTCCTTAGGCTGGCTTCTTCCCCCTACCTCAGAGTGATCAGTAAAGCAGGGTCTATGTTTTGTTTCTACTATGGCTCTGTAGAGATGTTATACGTTGTCAGTATCAGTAAACACCATTTGATTATAAAAACAAACCAGTCTTACTTCAGTACATCTCAGACTGATTATTGTGGGAACAAAAAGCTAGAAATGTGTACTGTATTTACAAGTAATAACTGACTTTGAGAAGAACGTGGAACAGCACACATTATGACTGACTGAAATGTTTCAGTGGTTGTGCGTCAGGCATCTAAGACTTAGTTCAGAAAAGTGTGAGCGCGTACTAGAAGAAGTATAGTATTTAGGGAACATAATTGGTTAGTAGTGATTCTGGACAGACCCCAGTGTAATAAAATCTGTACAGGGTCTGTTGTGTCTAGACAAGACAGCCTAGACACAATGAGAGGAAGCCGAAAGGCACGCGCAAAGCTAAAGCTGGATGGCGTGAGGTCTGAAACAGGATACGTAATGAATGCTATAAAGAAAAGTACGTAGCTTCTGGAATACTTAACTTTAATCCATCCTTTTGGTACATCTGGAGATTGTGGCGATACAAGTGAGACTCTTTAGATACATGCAATGTTACTAATGGCGCCTTGCTAGGTCGTAGCCATTGACTTAGCTGAAGGCTATTCTAACTATTTGCTCTGCAAATGAGCGAGGCTTCGTCAGTGTGCATCGCTAGCTACGTCGTCCGTACAACTGGGGCGAGTGCTATCCCGTATCTCGAGACCTGCCTTGTGGTGGCGCTCGGTCTGCGATCACACAGTGGCGACACGCGGGTCCGACATGTACTAATGGACCGCGGCCGATTTAAAGCTACCACCTAGCAAGTGTGGTGTCCGGCGGTGACACCACAGGGTCTACCAGAGAAAGATTTGCTGTCTTTGTTTTGCCTGTAGTATTATTATTTGAAGTCTGTGCCAAAAGTTGTGGAAATAATGTGACCACTCACTCAACAGCAGGAGAAAACAGCGAAGTTTCACTTGTCAAAGGAGTGCAGACATGCCTTCGGTCAGTTGAAATAATTGTTAACAACTGGACCAATGTTAGTTTTCCCAAATTATGACAAGGAATACGACCTACCATGTGATGTGAGAAATCATACACTCGCCTGTTATTAAATAAGGAAATGGATGGGGCAGAACATTCAGTCACCTATGCTTTCCTTTCACGATAGTCGACCACAGTAGGAACGAATTGTTCTGCAGTGGAGAAAGAGATGCTGAGAATCATAGATGGCATAAAATGTTTTCGATGTAATGTGTACAGAAGAAAATTCAAGGTCATAATGGATTGTGTAGTTTTGAGATCGTTGTTAGGACTAAAAGATCCATCAAGTCAGTTAGCACGCTGGGCACTAAATTTAGTGAATTTGATTTGAGGTTGTTTATCAACCCAGCATATCACACGGAAATGCCGATGCTTAAGTCAGAAAGTCGGTTTGAGGCAACAAATTGGTTCTACCTCTACGGAGTGGCAAAAGGAGCAAGCAGCTGATGCAGTTAGGAAGTTATTTGCTACGCAACCACATTTCATTGTGCACATCAAACTGTTATGTAAACAAACAAAACTCGGATCTTACATTGTGTGTCAGCTATATTGTGAAATGAAGTACTGAAACAGGCACATGATCATATATTGGCAAGACATGGAGTTTATAGAACAAAAGAACACTGTGTAACTGAACAATATTTTGGTGAACATGTAAGCAGGTCACTATACGTAAAGAACCTGGATCGCAATTTTAAATGGGGGTAATGTACTGCCTACCACTGTTTCCATGTCAGACGAGAAATTACACCCACCTGTTAATCTTCTGTTTCTGGAACGTGCAGGCATCAGGCTTCTCCTTGTTTCAGGTGTTTCGTTGCCTCATGGATAGTTCAATTCAAGAAAAGTGACAGTGGGAAAGCAGAATACATCCAGCCCCTAAAGAGAGTTATGAATGTTCAATTGACGTGGTTCACGAAGATAAGCAATGCTGCCAAAAATCTACGAATAGAGAGGAAAGTGCTGAACGACAAAGCTTACCACGATCAGAGGAGTTGCAATGTTGGATAATCACCGTGCGAACGGTGTGATCGCACTGCAGGAATTAATGTGATTCCTATAAGCTTCCAGTCATAAATAATGCTGACCAAACTGGGCGGTCTTAGTACTGCGTTGCTACCAGAGAGACAGAGAACAATGCCTTGTGTAATAAAATGGCAGTAACTTCTGCTCTGCTACTATCTGCAAAGCATACAGAAGCAGCACTTGAATGTGCCTGGAGAGTGACTTGATGCGTAAGTTGTAAACTCAGACACTGCACCGTAATGTGCATCTGCAGGTAGCAAATAGGTTCAAACATAACCAACCTGACAGGGGTTGTTGGTGTAAACATTGCCGCAGCCTCAACGTTGTGGGGTGGCACGATCTGTTGGCTCTCAAGTCGGAACACCTGTTTGGACACTAGTTCTCTGTTTGAGGGATCAATTAGCGTAACTCTTCTACTGCGAGGCTTCACCTCAAATTTTAAATTTAACGGCCCCCATACTTTACAGAATTTCGCTATTTTGTGTGCTTTTTAGACTAACTAAATAGTAACCGTAGAAATTTTTTCACCCCCTCCAATCGATGATCGTTCATTCTGACAAATGATCAGTGGCATTCGCTGGCCAGGAAAAAGTGATGTATTTATATAAATTGGCTGATTTTATTTTATGACTTTTTAATCGAAGATCCATACTGCAAAAGACCTCAGGCACCCCGAATCTGCGATTCAAATTACTAAGCTGATTTTATTTAGCTTTCTTTCTCTGCGATAGAACTGGTCTGACAGTCACTGTGGCCAAGTCATATGCGTTGTATGCCTTCAGTCTGTTTCAGCAAGCCCCTCCAAGGGTTCTGATTGGGAGTGGAGCTACCCATGAGGGAAACAGAATCGTTCCCTAATCACCATATACAAGCAAACACATAAATAAATGTGACAGACAAAAATTAATTTAGATAGTGCACAAAAAAGAGCACTGGTGCTACAGAAGTATACTAGAAAATCACGGAATGTGGATTCACCATTTAAAAGTTTACGGTAAAATACATTTTTGTTCAAATATCTGGTTTTATCGCCTATTGATCTTCTTGAATTAGAAAAATCACCGTTATAATTTTGATCAATGCCACGTTGTAAGAGAATGTCGACTGTTGATTCAGTGACACACCATTCTGCAGGATCATCACTAACGAGGCTATTTCTTTTTGAAATGTCTGACTCGATCCTTAGTTTTACGTGAAACTCGAAATCAGGAACAATTTGCTTTACTTTATTTTTAACTTTCG
Source organism: Schistocerca piceifrons (assembly GCF_021461385.2). Taxonomy (NCBI): domain Eukaryota; kingdom Metazoa; phylum Arthropoda; class Insecta; order Orthoptera; family Acrididae; genus Schistocerca; species Schistocerca piceifrons. The sequence continues at coordinate 316,359,761 of NC_060142.1, read as the reverse complement.
TTTCGGATGTATTTACTTCTTTTACAACAGCTTCAGTGCCAGAAATATCGTCTGTACTACTTGAACTTGAAGTAGAACCAGCAACATTTTTTGCGAAAAATTTATCTACTCTGTCATTTTTAGAACATTGGTTTCTTGTTCTCGCCTTTCCTTCGATAATTTCCGAAATGCCGCCCCACTTAATTTTGCTCGTTTGCTTTTTTCACTGTTATTCATGTTAATGAACTTACAAAATTGTCAACCAACAATCAAAACAAAAGAAATAATTTGTAAAAGGAAAGAAAGAAAGGCTGTATCTAGTTCCAATCGTACTACACCTCACATGAGCACAGAGCTATTTACTTTAAACACGGCACACGAGTACAAAGATTTTTCCTTTAAACACGGAGCGATTAACTGACCTGCTCGGATTACTCGAAGTAACTGTGCTATGAACGAACGACAAACCAGAATAATTTATTTTCATTGTCGCCTGTTTCTCTGTTGTCAGTGAACAGCAGAAGCACACCTGCCGGCTGGAATACTTCTCGCAAAGAACACGGGAGAGTCCCTTTTTTTGGCTTCTGTTTCCCGCGTCGACGGAATTTTAGCTGGGACGCAAATATGTTCTGAATATTCTTGACATTGTCTTTCTAATTTAAAAAGCAAATAATTTTTGCAATTTCATGCAGGGAGGTGTACTTGGTCGACCCTTATCCCACTCGTTCTTATAACATTTTAGCGGTTTCTGTGGGCAGAAAAGGAAGACTACAAAGTTTAAGTAGTTGATGGCACTTGATGTGGTGTGTTGTCATTTGTGTGAACACTGCTGTTATGTCGACACGCAAATGCACCTTTTGTTCCAACATAAAATAAAAATTACCTTTCCTCGAAGAAAAAAGCTTAGTTAAGAAGATTAATATAAGATTTGCAATGTCACATACTATTCGATTGTACAAAGTGAGAACTTTGATATTGTGCAGACTGCAGCGCAATATATGAGACGAACGAAAGTTGGTTTCTTTTTCTTTTTTCGTCAAAAAAAGTAACTAAGTAAATGAATAAATAAAATTTTGAAACTGTTGTGAAGTGTATATCACAAATTTTTAGATATTCTGCTTATGTACTTTTTGTATAAACATGTGTTTAAAAATCTAAAACATTCCCAATATCAACATGTTTTGTTAAACGGGTGTCATTAAATCAAAGTTCAGATATTGAAGACCACAGAGCTTTCACATTAATTACAGTAATGGGGGGTTGACTTGATGCTACCCTGTAATTTCTACAAGGAATTTAAGTAGAGTAGGATTTTACGTACTGAGGCCCACACATGTTAGAGTATTTAAGAAACTGCTGATTAGTTTATCACAGCTTTTCATGGGTCCCGGTATTTTCATGGGGAAGCCGACAACATTCTCGGAATAATAACATATCAAATATTGTATTGTAGATTGCCGTCCTGGCAGCTTACTTCAAAATATTTTGAACAATCATGAAGATGACACCAGATAGAAACCCAATGTTAAATTTCTATTCAGTCACCAAGTAAACTATGTACATTTCCAAACTTGTATTGTCGAATTTGGTTCTTAAGGCTTATTTAAACTGGCAAGTTGTTTAAGGATATTAAAAATTTTTGTCGTTTGTAAGCGCAGTTATTTTAAAACGTAAAAGGTTAAAATGAGTACAGAGCAAAACATGCCGTCCTATAGGTAAATCCACCACTGCTTGTGTTACAGATTTTTTCCGACAGTGCAGTACATCAGTCACCACCTACACCATCACCATATACAGCTTGTAGCCAGTGGGAAAGAGGTGGCAACCCGTCTCTACTACTTGCTCGTGCAAGTGCGGCCATCATCAAGAACTGAGATAATTGCAGTGAAAGACATGTGATCAGGACTACGTGGAGGATTTGGCGAGCATAAAACCTAGTTGAATCTTGTCACAGGGTCCTGCAGGGTCGCGAAGTGTGTAACTTGATCTGCAGTTGGAATGGAGAAATATACTGTCTACCATAGTGTCCATATCAAACAGCAAGTTATAATCATTTTTTACTCTTAGGTGGCTGGATATTGAAGGACATTGAGCTTCTTCTCTTTACCGACTTTTGATAATTTAGTTACAGAAAAGGGTTAATGGGAAGCTATACATCAATGACAGTCAAGCAATACAATTAGCTTTGGAAATATTGCAGAAAAAGAAATAAATGTGAGGTATTCTTGGCACAGCGTTTTATAGCGAGCACTCACAATTCTGTGTGATTTGGCTAGTCGCCAATTTGCTTTACAGCAAGTAATTAAATGTACGCACTTTGAAACATAGTGAAAAGTAAAACTAGAGTATGTCCATTCCATAGAGAAAATAAGAAATGTTCAGTTGAAATGAATGACGAAGAACAGAAATGTTCCAGGCATCGAACGGCAAATCTTAACAAGTAATGATCAGTGGAGTTGTGATGCCGAATAATCAGGGTGCAAATGGTGTGTATGCACATGGTTGCGGTATGCTTCCTATTGTGAGTAATGTAGACCAAACTGGACGGCACAAGGCTTCTCCCAAGGTGATGGAAGACAACGCTTGTATATCAAAATGACAGCGCGTTCTGGTCTGCTACTATCTATGAAGTGAAGGCGACCAGAGTTAGCACTGAATGTGACTGGAGAAAAAATTCGCCGTTCTGTTTGTAATCTCAGACAGTACACCTTAGAGTGCATCCACAGTTAGCAAATATGCTCGCATAACCAACCTAACAGGTGGTGGAAGCAAACCGTTGCCACAGCCTCGGCCCAACAGGACACTGTAGTCATGTGGCCATCAAGTTGGGGCACATGTTTGGGCCCCAGTTCCCCAAACGAGAGAGGAGTAGTGTGTCTCTGCCAAGAAGTAGCTTCATCTCAAATTTTAAATGGAACTCAACAGAAGTCAGTCATTCTTAATTAAATGATAAACATAAGATTTTATTCAACTCTCTCCAAACAATGATCTTCCACGCAGCCAACTCATCAATGGTATCCGTTGGCTGGGAAAACTGATATAATTACATAAATTGGTTGTTTTGGTTTTATGAAGTTTTAATTAATGATATGTTTGGTCTGAGATTACTAAGAATGATATCGGAAGCAGGCAACCTGAATATACAAGTGAAATTACTGAATTAATTTTCTTTGGCTCTCTTTCTTTGTGTTAGGGACTGTCAAGACAGCCATTGCGACTGCACCATGTGGATTGTATGCCTTCAGAAAGTCTTAGTGCGGCAAACTGTGTACCATACACATAGTGGACTGGAGTAAGTCGTGAACGTTTTCCACGGCAGAGATTACCAGAGGCCTTCAAACTGTTTCGTATGATTGGCTTAGACGTCTTTGGTGCTTCTGGACCAATGCTGCCAGAGACATAACATATTAATGAAATAGATCGGTTTGGGCAAATGCTGGAAGGGGCATAATA